>NC_133434.1:21857949-22026105 GCF_011762505.2 Arvicanthis niloticus
TAGTGAGGACATACATGTTTGTGGAAACAATGCGGAGGATGTCCCTGTGCTGAAAAGAAGGGAGGATATCTCTGTGATGACAGTTGGGAGAAGTCTTTGTCATGCACAGGATGACATTCACTGTGGTGGAAAGTGTGGTGAACATGTCCCGTGGTAGACAGCGGAGGAAGAAAATTTCTGTGGTAGGACAGTGTGGAGGACATCCTTGTGGGGTCAGTGGAAGGATTGCCATGGGTTGGCCAGTGGTGAGTATGTCCCTGTGGTACACAGGAGGATGCACCTGTGGTAGACAGTGGAAAGGAACATCCCTGTTGTGGACAATGGAAAGGATGTCCCTGTGGTGGACAGTAAGGAGGATGTCCCTATGGTGGACATTGTGGAGGACAACTCTGTGATGAAAAGGAAAGAAGATGTCCCTGTTGTGGAGAGTTTGGAGGATGTCTCTGTGGTGGACAGTGGAGGAGATCCCTCTGGTGAACAGTGGGGAGGACTTCTCTGTGTGGACAGGGGAAAAATATTTCTTTGTTGAACAGTGGGTAGGAAGTACCTGAGGTTGACAGTAGGGATGTTTCCCTGTGGTGGACAGGGTGGAGGATATCTCTGTGGTGGACAGTGTGATTTCATTTCTGTGGTGCTCAATGGGGAGGACACCTCTTTGGTGGACAGTGGGGAGGACATCTCTCTTTTCGACAGTGGAGAGGAATTCCATGTGGTGGACAGTGGGTAGGATTTCACTTTGTTGGACATTTGGAAGGATGTCCTTATGTTGGACAGTGTAGAGGACATCCAGGTAGTGCACAGAAAGTCATCCCTGTAGTGGACAGTGTGGAGGACATCCCTGTGGTGGACAGTAAGTAGAATGTCTCTGTGGTGGACAGTAGGGAGGAGGCCCCTGTGGGGCACAGGATGATGGTTTTTTTTTGGTGGAGAGTTAGGAGGATGTCCTGTGGTGGACAGTGGGGAGGACATCTCTGTGATAAACAGTGTGCAGGATGTCCCTGTGGTGGTCAGTGGGAAGCATGCCCCTTTGTTGTACCTTTTTGAGGATTTCCCTGTGGTACAAAAAAATGTCTCTGTGGTGGACAGTGGGGAGGGCGTACCTGTGGTGGACAATGGAAAGGACATCTCTGTTTTGGACAGTGGAAAGGACGTCTTTGTGGAACCGTAGGCAGAATGTCCTTTTGTGGATAATGTAGAGGATGTCTCTGTGGTGCCCAGGAGGACGTCCCTATGCAGGACAGTAAGAAGCAAATTCCCTTTGATGGACTGTGGTAAGGACATTCCTGTGGTGCACAGAAGAACATTCATGTCATGGACAGTGAAAAAGACATCTCATTGGTGGACAGGGAGGAGGATATCTCTGTGAGAGACAGTCAGGAGGAAGTCCCTATGATGCACAGAAGGATGTCCCTTTGATGAACAGTGGGTAGGATATCCCTGTGGTGGACAGTGGAAAGGATAACTTTGTGGTGGACAGTGTAAAGGAGGTCCCTGTGATGGACAATGGGGAGGACATCTTTGTGTTGGGCATTGGGGAGGATGTCTCTGTAGTGCATCATTGGGAGGACGTTCCTGTGCTGGCCAGTGGTGAGGATGTCACTGTGGTGCACAGAAAACATTTCTGTGGTAGACAGTAAAAAGGATGGCCCTGTGGGTGTCACTGTAAATACATCTCTGGTGGATAGAGAGGCAAGCGTTCTTGTTGTGGACAGTAGAAAGGACTTCCCTGTCGTGGACAGTGAGGAGGACATCCCTCGGGTGAACAGGATGACATCCCTTTGTTGGACAGTGGGGAGGATGTCTCTGGTGCGCAGTGCATATGATATCTCTGTGGTGGACAGAGAGGGAAGTGTTCTTGTGGTGGACAGTGGAAAGGACATCTCTGTGGTAGACAGTGGGAAGGACTTACCTGTGGTGAAGCATGAGGAGGACATCCCTCTGGTGTACAGTGGGAAGGACTTCCCCATGGTGCACAGGAGGATATCCCATTTTTGGACAGTAGGGAGGATGTCTCTGTGGTGCACAGGAGGATGTCTTTTGGTGCACAGTGTCAAGAATGTCCCTCTGGTGGCCAGTGGGGAGGAGATCCTTGTGGTGGACAGAGTTAAGGACATCCCTGTGGTACACACCAGGATATCTCTGTGGTGGACACTGGGCAAGACATACTTGTGGTGGACAGTGGGTAGGACATCTTTGTGGTGGATAGTGGAAATGACATAACTGTGTTGGACAGTAGGGAACATGTCTTTTTCGTGTACAGTGGGGAGGACATTCCTGTGGTAAACAATGGGGAGGAGGTCTTTGTGGTGGACAGTGGGGTGCACAGTGGGGAGGATGTCCCTGTCATGCATAGGAGGACGTCCCTGTATTGGACAGTGGGATGGAGTTCCATGTGGTTCTAACACGCACCCCCCCCCCCGAGCCCTTTACCATCCATGGAAGAGAAAACACGAGAGGCAGAGATTGGGTAGTTACTGCAGAACAAGGCTTTACTCTGTATCACACACGTGGAAAACGCGGAAGGGCTGAGATGTGGAAGGGGCCTGGCTTAAATACAGTCTAGAGTGACGTATTCACTTCTGATTGGCTGTTTGCTCACCACCCAATATTCAGTGACTTTGGCAGGCTCTCTGCCTAGCATCTGCGCAGATAATTGTTTACTTCTGGGAAAACACGAGGCTAGCGCCAACTTGGGGTGGCAGATTTTACTGAGGCTCCCAACATGTGGTTGACATTGGGGAGAATATCCCTGTAGTGGATAGTGGGAATGACATCTCTGTTTGGATAGTGTGAAGGACATAATTGTGGTGGTCAATTGGAAGGAAGCCTTGTGTGGAACAGTGGGGAGGATGTCCCTGTGGTGGATCATGGAAAAGATTTCGCTGTGGTGGACAGTGGGAAGAATGTCCTTGTGTACAGTGCAGAGGATGTTCCAGTGATGCACAGGAGGACATCCCTCTTGTGGACAGTGTGTAGGATTCATCTGTGGTGGACTGTGAGGAGGATATCTCTGTGTTGGACAGTGGAAGGATATCATGATGGTGCACAGGAGGATGTCACTATGGTTTACATTGGGAAGAACGTCCCTGTAACAGACAATGGAAAAGATGCATCTGTGGTAGACAGTGTTAAAGATGTTCCTGTGGTACACAGGAGGATGTCCCTGTGGTGCACACTGGGTAGGATGTTCCTGTGGTGGACAGTGGAGAGGACATCTATATGGTTGACAGTTGGAAGAATGTACCTGTGGTGGACAGTGCGGAAGACGTCCCTGTCGTGGAGAATGAGGAGGAAGTTCCTGTGGTAAACAATGGGGAGGATGTCTCTGTGATGGATAGTGGGGAGGACATCCCTGTAGTGCACAGGAGAATGTCCCTGTGATAGACAGTGTGTTGGATGTTCCTGTGGTTGACAGTGGGGAGGATGTCCATGTAGTGGGAAAAACATCCTTGTGATGGTCATTGGGGCGGGTTACCCTGTGGTGGATAGTGGGGAGGACATCCCTCTGGTAAAAAGAGTATGTCCTTGTGGTGGACAATGTGGAGAACATTTCTGTGGTGGACAGTGCATAGGATGTACCAGCGGTGGACAGTGGAAAGTATGTCCCTGTGGTGGACGGTGTAAAAGACATCTTTGTGGTGGACTGTGAGAAGTACATACCAGTGGTGGACATTGGGGAGAATGTCCCTGTGGTGGAAGTGGGGAGGACTTCTCTGTGGTGGACTTTGGGGAGAAAGTTTCTGTGGTGCACAGGAAGAAGTCACTTTAATGGAAAGTGGTAAGGTTGTCTCTGTTGTTGACAGTGGGGAGGACATCACTGTGGTTGACAGTGAGGAGGACTTTTCTGTGATGGACAGTTGGAAGGACATTTCTGTGGTGGACACTGGGGAGGATTTCACTGTGGTGGACAGTGAGAAGCATGTTCCTGTTGTGGACAGTGGAGTGGACATCCCTGTGGTTCAAGTGAGGACATTCCTTTGGTGAACAGTGGGGTGGACATCTCTGTGGTGCAAGAAAGGACATCCCTCTGGTGGATACCGGGGAGGACATCCCTGTGGTGGACAGTTGGGAGGACGTTCCTATAATGTACTGGATGATGTCCCTGTGGTGAACAGTGTGGAGGACATATTTGTGATGGACAGTGTGAGGACATCTCTGTGGTGGTCACATTGAGGACACACCACTGGTGGACTGTGGTGAGGAAGACCCTGTGTTACAAAAAATGTCCCTGTAGTGGACAGTGGGTAGGAGGTCCTGTGGTGGACAGCGGGGAGCAAGTCTGTGAGGTGGACAGTGGGGGGACATCCCTGTGGTGGACAGGGAAATGGACAAGTCTGATGTGGTCAGTGGAGAAGAAACACCTGTGGTGGACAGTGGGGAGGAATTCCCTGTGGTGTACAGTGGGGAGGACTTTTCTGTGATGGACAATGGGGAGGAAATTTCTATGGTGGACAATCAGGAGGACGTCCCTGTGGTGGTCAATGGGGAGGACACCACTGTCGTGGACAGTGGTGAGGACATACCTGTGGTGGATAGTGGGGATGACTTCCCTGTTTTGGACAATGGAAAGGACGTTCATGTCATTGACACTGAGGAGGACTTCTCTGTTGTTGACAATGAGGAGGATATACCTATGGTGGACAATGGGGAGGATGTCATTGTGGCAGATAGTGGGGAATATTTCACTGTGGTGGGCAGTGGTGATGACATTTGTGGTGGACAGTGGGGAGGACATTTTGTGGTGCAGAGGAGGACGTCTTTAGTGGACAGTGGGGAGGATGTTCCTGAGGTGGACAATGGGAAGGATATTTCTGTCATGGACAGTGGGCAGGATTTCTCTGTTGTTGACAATGAGGAGGAAATACCTATAGTGGACAGTGGGGAGGATGTCATTGTGGTGGGTGGTGGGAAAGATTTCACTGTGGTGGGCAGTGGCGATGATGTTTTTTGGTGGACTGTGGGGAGGACCCTTTTGGTGCACATGAGGATGTCCTTTAGTGGACAGTGGGGAAGATGTACCTGAGGTGGACACTGGGGAGGATTTCATTGTGTTGGAGAGTGGGGAGCATGTCCCTGTTGTGGACATTTGGAGGACATTCCTGTGGTGCACTGGAGGACATCCTTCTGGTGGACAGTGGGAAGGACATCCATGTGGTGGACAGTGTGGAGGACATCTATGGAGGACAGTAGGGAGGATGTTGCTGTGGTGCACAGAAGGAAGTCCCTGTGGCAAACATTTAAGAGGACGTCCCTGTGCTGGAGGGTGGGGAGGACTTCCCTTTGGTGGACAGTGGGAAGGACGTCCCAGGAGTGGTTAGTGGGGAAAACTTCCCTCTGGTGGACAGTTGGGATGATGTTTTTGTTGTGGACAGTGGGGAGGACTTCCATGTGATGGACAGTATGGAGGACATCCCTGTGGTGGACAGTAGGGAGGATTTCACTGTGATGGACAGTGGGGAGGATGTTTTTGTGGACACAGGTGAGGACATTTCTGTTATGCACAGGTTTATGTCTCTGTGGTGGACAGTGAAGAGGAAATCTCTGTGATGGACCATTGGGAAGACACCCCTGTGGTGCACAGGAGGATGTTCTTTAGTGGACAGTGGGGAGGATGTCACTGTGGTGGACAGTGGAGAGAATTTCCCTGTAGTGGGCAGTGGGGAGGATTTCCCTGTGGTTGACAGTGTGGAGGACGTCCCTATGGTGGATAGTGGGGTGAATTTCACTGTACTGGACAGTGGGGAGGATGTTCTTGTGGACACGGGTAAGGACGTTCCTGTAGGGCACAGGTATATGTCCCTGTGGTATAAAGTGCAGAGGAAATCTTTGTGGTGGACATTTGGGAAGATGTACCTGTGATGGACACTGGAAGGACATCTTTGTGGTAGACAGTTTGGAGCACTTCCCTGTTGTGGTCAGCATTGAGGACTCACCAGTGGTTGAGAGTGGTGAGGAAGTCCCTGTATTACACAAGAGGATGTTACTGTAGTGGACAGTGGAAAGGACATATCTGTAGTGGACAGGATGTCCCTGTGGTGCACAGTGGGGAGGATGTCCCTCTGGTGGACAGTGGGAAGGACATCTATGTGGTTGTCAGTGAATAGGACATTCCTCTGGTTTGCAGAAATGACGACATCCATGTGGTAGAGTGGGGAGGACATCCCTTTGGTGACAGTGAGGAGGACATACCTATGTTGAACAATTGGGAGGATGTTTTTGTGGTGGACATTGGGGAAAATTTAACTGTGGTGAACATTGAGAAAGACATCTTTATGATGGACCTCAGGGAGGATGTTCCTGTGGTACACAGGAGTATGCCATTTGCTGAACAAAGGCAGTAAAACAGTGGGAAGGATGTGCTTGTGGTGAACAGTGTGAAGGACATCACTTTGGTGGGCAGTGGGGAAGACTTTCCTGTTGTGCACAGGAGGATGTCCCTGTGATGGACAGTAGCTAGGCTGTTCCTGTGGTGCAGAGTGTGGAGAATATCTCAGTGGTGGACAGTGTAGAGGACGTCTGTGTTACGGTTAGTGGGGAGGACGCACTTGTGGTGGACAGTGGGGAGTATGTTTTTGTAGTAAAAAGGAGGACCTCCCTGTGGTATACAATGAGGAGGATGTCTCTCTGCTGTACAGTGAGGATGAGGTCTCTGTCATGGACTGTGGTGAGGATGTAACTGTGGTGTTCAGTGGGGAGTATGTCTTTGTGGTGGACAGTGGGGAGGATGTCCCTGTGGTGCAAAAGAGGATGCCCTTGTGATGAACAGTGAGGGGGATGTCCTTGTGGGGGTCAATTGGGAGGACACCCCTGTGTTGGACAGAAGGGAGGAGCCCTGTGGTGGACTGTGGGGAGGAAGTATTTGTGGTTGATAATGGAGAGGATGTAACTGTGGTGGACAATGAGCATGATGTCCCTGTGGTGGTCATTAGGGAGGAGGAAGTCCCTGTAGTGGACAATGAGGAGGACTTTCCTGTGGTGGACAGTGAGTAGGATGTCCCAGTGGTTGACACTATGGAGGAATTCTCTGTGGGAGACAGTTGGGAGAACATCCCTGTTGTGGACAGTGGGGAGGACATTCCAGTGGTGCACAGTGAAAAGGACATCATTGTGGTAAACAGTGAGGAAGACTGTGCTGTAATGGACAGTGGAGATGACTTACCTGTGGTGGACAGTAGGGAGCATGTCTTTGTGGTAGACAGTAGGGAGGACATCCCTGTGGTAGACAGTGAGTAGGACATCCCTGTGGTGGACAGTGGGGAAGAATTCTCAGTAGCAGACAGTGAAAAGAAATTTACTGTGGTGGACTGTAGGTAGGACATCACTGTGGTGGACAGTGAGAGGGAGAACTCTGTAATGGACAGTGGGGAGGATGTTTCTGTGATGGACAGTAGGGAGAACTTACTGGTGGTTTAGAGTGTGGAAGACATCTCTGTAGTGGACAGTGGGGAGAAATGCCCAATGTTGGACTGTCGGGAAGACTTTCCTATGGAAGCCCATGAGAAGGACGTCCCTGTAGTGGATAATGAGGAGGATGTCGCTTTGATAAATTAAGGGGAGGGCTTCTTTGTGGAGGACATTAAGGAGTACATCCCTGCGGTGGACAGTGGTAAAGACTTCCCTGTGGTGGACAGTGAGGACTTTTCTCTGGTGGACAGGGAGGACAATGTCATTTTGGTAGACAGTGTAAAGGATGTCCCTGTGGTGGACAGTGAGGAGGATGTCCCTTTGGTAAACTAAGGGAGGACTTCTTTATGGTGGACATTGGGGAGGAGGTCCCTGTGGTGGACAGTGAGGAGGACATCCCTGTGGAGGACAGTGGAAAGACTTCCCTGTGGTGGACAGTGAGGACTTTTCTCTGGTGGACAGGGAGGACAACGTCATTTTGGTAGACATTGTAAATGATGTCCCTGTGGTGGACAGTTGGGTGGACTTTCCTGTGATTGACAATGAGGAGGACATGTCTGTGGTGGACAGTGGAAAGGACATATTTGTGTTGGACAGTGGGGCGGACGTCCTTGTGGTGGACAATGGGGAGGACATTCTTATGGTGTAGAGGAGGACATCCCTGTGGTGTATATTTACAAGTATGTCCCTGTGTCGTATATTGAGAAGCATTCCATGTTGGTGGACAGTGAGGAGGATATATTCTTGGTGAACAGTGAGAAGGACATACCTGTGGTGGACAGTGGAAAAGACATCCCTGTGGTTGACAATGGGGAGGACATCCCTGTGGTAGACAGAGTGGAAGAGTTCCCTGTGGTGGACAGTGGGGAGAATATTTTTGTGGTGGACAGTGTGGAGGATGTTTTTGTGTTGCACAGAAGGACACCCCTGTAGTGGACAGAAGGGAGGATGTCCCTGTGCTGGACAGATGAGAAGACATCTCTGAGTTGGATAGTGTGGAGGACATCCCTTTGGTTGTCAGTTTTGAGGATGCACTTGTGTTGGACAGTGCTAAGGAAGTTCCTGTGGTACACAGAAGTATGTCCCTGTGGTGAAAAGTAATGAGGATGCCCCTGTGTTGGACAGTGAGGAGGACGTTATGGTGGTGGACAGTGGGGAAGACTGTCCTGTAATGGACAGGGGAGAGGACATCCCTATGGCGGAAAGTAAGAAGAACGTCTCTGGTAGACAGTGGGGAGGACTTCCCTGTGGTGGACAGTGAAGAGGACATCCCTATGGTGGACAGTGTGTAGCAAGTCTTTGTGGTAGACTGTGGAGAGGATATTCCTGCAGTTGACAGTGAGAAGCACATCCCAGTGTTGGACAGTGGGGAGGAATTTTCTGTGATGTAAATTGGGGAGGATTTCTCTTTTATGGACAGTGAGGAGGAGGTTCCTGTGGTGGAGAGTCAAGAGGACTTCTTCGTAGTGGACAGTGGAAAGCGTGACTCTGTGGTGGGCAGTGGTGAGAACATTTCTGGGGTATACAGTGAGGCGGAGGTCCCTGTGTTGGACAGTGGGGAAGACTTCCATGTGGTGGACAGTGGGGAGAAAATTTCTGTGGTGAACTTTGGGTAGGATATCTCTGTGGTGGATAGTGAGATAGACATCACTGTAATGGACATTTGAGAGTATGTACCTGTGGTGGAATGGGGTAGGACATGATTGTTTTTTAGAGTGCAGAAGACATCTTTGTGGTGGACACTGGAGAGTATATCTCTGTGGTGCACAGTAGAGATTAAGTACCTGTGGTGGACAGTGTGAAGGAATTCCCTGTGGTGGAATGTGGAAAGGACATCCCTGTGGTGAATAGTGGAAAGCACATCTCAGTGGTAGACAGTGAGGAGGACATAATTATGGAGGACTGTGAGGAGGACATTCCTGTGGTAGACAGTAGGGAAAATTTTCTTGTAATGGACAGTGGGGAGGACTTCTCTGTTCTGAACACTGAGAAGGATATCCCTGTAGTGGACAACAGGGAGGATATCCCTGTAGTGGACAGTAGGGAGGACTTATATGTGGTGGATGGTGAGGAGGACATCCCTGTTGTGGAGAGTGGGGAAAACATCCCTCTGGTGGACAGTGGGGAGGACATCTATGTGGTGGACAGTGAGGAGGACATCCCTGTGTTGGACAGTGTGGAGTATGTACCTGTGTTGGAATGTGGGGATGACATACTTGATGATTACAGTGTGGAAGACATCTCTGTAGTAGAGAGTGGAGAGGAAGTCTCTGTGGTGCACAGTAGAGATCAAGTACCTGTGTTGGACATTGTGGAGGACTTGACTGTTGTAAAAAGTGGGGAGAAAATCCCTGTGGTGGATGGTGGAATGCACATCTCTCTGGTGGACAGTCGGGAAAATATCTCTTTTGTGGACATTGGACAGGACTTCTATGTGATGGACAGTTAAAAGGACATCCCTGTTGTGGACAGTAAGGAGGACGTCACTGTAGTGGACAGGGGGGACATCCCTATTGTGGACAGTGGAGAGAATATACCTGTTGTGGGCAGTGATGACATCACTGTGGTGAACAATGGGGATGACATCCCTGTGGAGGACACTGTAAAGGACATCCCTTTGGTGGACAGTGAGTAGGACGTCTCTGTGATGGACACTGGGGACAATTTTCCTTTGGTTGACAGTGAAGAGGGCGTCCCTGTGGTGGATAGTGGGATGAACATCCCTGTGGTCAAAAGTTTGGAGGACTCTCTTGTGGTTGACTTGAGGAGGACATTTCTGTGGTGAACAGTGGGCAGGATTTTACTGTGGTGGACAATGGGGAGGACATCCTTTTGGTGGACCGTGGGGAGGATGTTCCAGTGATGCAGAAAGGAATATCACTCTCATAGACAATTGTGAGTATATCCCTGTGTTGGACAGTGAGCAGGACATCCCTGTGGTGGACAATGAGGAGGATGTACCTGTAGTGTTCAGTGGGGAAGACATCCACATGGAGGACAGTGGAAAGAACATCTCTGTGTTAACCAATGGGGAGGATGTCCCTGTGGTAAACTGTAGGGAGGAGGTCCCTGTGGTGGGCTCTGGGGAGGATATCCCTTTGGTGCATAGGAAAACATCCCTGTGGTGGACAGTTAGGAGGACATATTTGTGGTGAGAGTGTGAAGGACATAACTATGGTGGACAATGGGAATGACATCCCTGTGGTGATCATTAGAGATGATATTTCTGTGGTGTAATGTGGGGAGGATGTTCTTGAGGTGCACAGTAGGATGTCCTCTTGGTGGACAATGGGAAGAATGTCCCTGAAATAGACAAAAGATAGGACATTACTGTGGTGGACAGTGTAGAGGATTTCCCTGTGATAGACAATGGAAAGGATGTCTCTGTTGTGGAGAGTGGGAAGGACATACCTGTGGTAAACAGTGGTGAGGACACACTTGTGGTGGACAGTGGAAAGGACTTCCCTGTGATGACAGTGGGAAGGACAACCATGCTGTGGACAGTGGTGAGGAAATCCATGTGGTGGACAGTCAGGAGTATGTTCCTTTGGTGGACAGTGGGGAGGATATAATGGTGGTGGACACTATGGCAGAGGTCCCTGTTGTGGTCATTTGGGAGGACACCCTTGTGGTAGACAGTGGGGATTACATTTCTGTGGTACAAAAAAGGACAACCCTGTGGTAGACAGTGTGGAGGACATCCCTGTGCTGTACAATGGAAAGGAGGTCTCTGTGGTGGACAGTGGGGAGGATATCCCTTTGGTGGACATTGGGGGGTGACATCTTTGTGGTGGACAGTGTTCAGGACATTCCTGTGGTAATCAATGGGGAAATTGCTCCTGTGGTGGACAGTGGGGAGGAAGTCCCTGTGGTGAACGGTGGGGATAAAATCTCAGTGGTGGACAGTGGGGAGGACATCCCTGTAGTGGACAGTTGGAGGATTTCCATGTGGAGGACAGTGGAAAGAACATCCCTGTGTTAAACAGTGGGGATGATGTCCCTCTGGTGCACCAAAGGGAGGACCTCCCTGTGGTGAACAGTGGGGAGGATGTCCCTGTGGTGCACAGGAGGATGTCAATGTGGTGGAAAGTGGAAAGTACATTTCTTTGTTGGACAGTAAGAAGGACATACCTCTAGTGGACAGTGGGGATTACTTCAATGTGGTAGACAGTAGTGAGAACATCTCTGTTTTGAACAGTGGGGAGGATGTCCTTGTGGTGTACAGTATGTTGGACATCACAGTGGTGGACAGTGGGGAAGAGTTTGTTGTGGTGCCCAATGGACATTCCTGTGGTGGATAGTGGTGAGGACGTCCCTGTGGGAGTCAATGGGGAGGACGCCACTTTGGTGTACGGTGGGGAGGATGTCCCTATGTAGGACAGTGTGGAGGACATATCTATGGTGAACAGGAGGATGTCCTATTTGTGGACAGTGGGGAGAATATCTCTGTGATGGACAGTGAAGAGGATGTTTATGTGGTGAAAGTGATAAGGATATTCCTGTGGTGGACAGTGAGGAGGACGTCACAAATTTGGACAGTGAGGAGGACTTCCCTGTGGTGAACAGTGAGGAGGATGTCTCTATTGTAGACAGTGGGAAGGAAGTACCTGTGGTGGACAGCGGAGAGGATGTCCATGTGGTGGACAGTATGTAGAACAACTATCTCTGTGTTGGACATTTTGGAGGATATCATTGTGGTGGACTGTCTGGAGGCCATCACAATAATGGACTTTGGGGGAGACGTTACTGTGATGCACAGGAGGATGACCCTGTGGTGAACAGTGGTGAGGAAATCCCTGTGGTGGACAGTAGAAAGGATGTCCCTCTGGTGGAGAGTGAAGAGTATATCTCTGTGTTGGACAGTGTGGAGGATATTCTTGTGGTAAAATTGGGGAGAAAGTTCCTGTTGTGGACAGATGGGAGGACTTCTCTGGGGTGCACAGGAGGACGTCCAAATGGTGGACAGTGAGGAGGATGTCCAAGTGGTGGACAATGAGGAGGAAGTGCCTGTGGTGGACAGTGGAGAAGACTTCCCTGTGGTGAAATTGGAGAGGATATCCCTGAGGTGGACAGTGGGGGGGGTAATTCCCTGTGGTGGACAGTGAGAATGATGTCTCTGTGGTGGACATTGGGGAGGACATTTCTGTATTGGTCAGTGTGGAACACACCCCTGTGGTGGACAGTGGGGAGGACATTTCTGAGGTACACAGAAGGACATCCCTGTTGTAGATAGTGTGGAGCATGTCTCTTTGCTGGAGGGTGGAGAGGACGTCTCTGTGGTGCACAGTGGGAAGGACATACCTGTGGTGGACAGTGGGGATGACTTCCTGGTGGTAGAATGTTGGGATGACATCCATGTGATGGAAAGTGGAAAGCATGTTGCTGTGGTGGACAGTCGAGAGGAAATAAAATAACAGGAACACCTAAAAGAGCAATGCTTTTGCTTTTCAACCAAAAATTTTGTTATTTTTTGTTTTAATGCTTCCTTTTCTCTCTCACACTTGTGAAATACTTCCAACATTTTTTTAACCTTTAATTTCTTCAAAGTTTAAAAGCCATCTAATTTACTTCCACAGGTTAAGTCAATATGCTGCTGATCACCATTTCTTGAGTCTTAATTAACAACTAATTTCTTTTACAAACCATTTCTGCCAATTCCAGATACATAATTAACATTGTTTTTCACCTTCAGCCATCAAAAAACAGACTCAAAGATACCTTCCAGGACTAAAATTTCCTCAAACACCTTTGCTTTTCCAGGGTCTTAATGACAGACCATGATGTGCTTGTTTCCAAACAATTTAATGCTCAATATCCGGCCTTTACAGACATCTCCCTGCCAGAGATGCTGCTTCCCTGCTGTGATTATCCTACAGGTATACCCACAGATCCAACAGAGTCCACACCATCCTCTGGAACCTGTCTGAGATGGAAAACTGCTTTCTCCCAGCCATCTCATTTGACTGCAGACTCCAGAGACATGCTGAGATGCAGAGACAGCGCCACCTCCTGAAACCTGCCAAGGTGCCTTCTTCCAGCCACCTCATCTGACTGAAGACCTCAGAACATGCTGAGATCCAGAGACCCATGCCAGACTCCAGAGATGCACACCAAAACCCAGAGATGCTCACTACAGAAGACAGATCCAGACCTTCCAGCTGCAGATGAACTCTTTTACCAAACTCACATAGCTAAAGTTACATGTTAGTGAGGAAAACACAATGTCTATTTAGATTAATCAGATGTCATTACCCTCAAACTGTACAACCTGTATTTAATTGTTTCAATGATCCCCTGCCTTCTAAACCCTACCCTCAATTCCCATTACCCTTGTCTTAATTATGCTACACCCTCCAGCCTACATAGTGTTTTCTTTTGACTACCTCATCCAAAATTTTCACTAAAAGGAGTGAGATTTGGGCCATAAATAGATGGTTTGAACATAGCCTGGTCAAACAAACTTTTGAATGCTGGAGACCTACTGGGATTGAAGATGTTCAGCTCTGTTCCTGGGCCCCCCGGATAAAGCACTAGGTTTGAGGTAGCCAGGAACCCAACAGGACTTTGCTTGTCAGGGATGGCAATTATCTCCCCACGCTCCTGGATTCCAGACCACTCTCTGTGGTCCACAACTCTCATTAACCTGCATTTTACAGACTACAGATGATGCAGAGTTGCCCCTCTTTTTATGAAAGAAAAGAGAGTGGGATGTCAGGCCTTGGTCGAGGTAATTCCATTTAACCTGTGCTTTTCAGTCACGTAGCACAGAGGTAGAGGGTGTGATTATAAGTCTCCCCTTCCAGAGATTAAAATATTAATGAGTTATCTAAAGGCCAGGAGACATAGCTAATTAAGTTATCCCACATTCCCCCCTCCCTATAAAGCCAGGGGAGCCTGGCTTTTGGTGGGGAACACGCGAACCATCTACATCCATTCACCACGCCGTGAACAATGAAAAGCTTTGGAAAACTGGACACCACTGGTCGCCTGGACCTGCAGCCTCCAGGTTCCCAGCCTTTGGAACCTTGAAACCTTGAACTGCAGCCACCAGCCCACAGCAGCTGTGTGAATGTGGAACCTTCCTCCACCAGTGGCTTGGGAAGCCCACCATAAGACCCCGATGCTGGACCACTGTGGGACACTGCTGCTGGACTCCCCTCCCCCTCGAGTTTTTTCCCACACCTGTGGTGGACAGTGAGGAGGAATTCTTTTGGTGGACAGTGGGGAGTACATCCCTGTGGTGGACAATCAGGACGACATCACTGAGCTGGAGAGTGGGGAGGACTTCCCTTTGGTGGAATGTGGGGAGGACTTCCCTGTGTTTTACATTGAGGAGGACATTTCTGTGGTGAAGAATGGAGAGGATGTCTTTGCGATGGACAGTGGGGAGGATTTCACTGTGGTGGACAATAGGGAGGACGTCCTTGTGGTGGACTATAAGGATGATGTTCCAGGTGTGCAAATAGGAATGTCACTATGGTTGACAGTTACGAGTATGTCCCTGTGTTGGACAGTGAACAGGAAATCCCTGTGGTGTATAGTGGGGAGGACATCCATGTGGTAGACAATGAGGAGGGTGTACCTGTGGTTGACAGTTTGGAGAACATTCATGTAGAGGACAGTGGGAAGAACATCTCTGTGTTAAACCGTAGGGAAGATGTCCCTGTGGGGGACCGTGGGGAGGACGTTTCTGTGGTGGACTCTGGGGAAGATGTTTCTGTGGTGCATGGGGAGGCATTTCTGTTGTGGTCAGTGCAAGTATGTCCCTGGGGTGAACAGTGGAAAGGACATATCTGTAGTAGACAGTGGTAAGGATGTACCTGTGGTGAACAGTGGAGAGAATGTCCATGTGGTGGACAGTAGGTAGAACATTGTGATCGCCACAGAGTAGCCTGCCTGTGAGATTGATCTGGTGAAGGTAAGTAAAAGCAACACAGTCATGGGACTAGCATTGAGCAAACATGATTTGTTCTTACAGGGTCTCAAAGAGAGCCTCATGGCATGAGGAGTAAGGGTTAAGAAAAATGATCTTAAAAGATTTTTTAATTCATTGGTGATATTTGTCCATGGTTTCCCTATGAGGGGACTATTGATGAGAAAAGATGGGCTAGGGTTGGAGATTGCTTAAAAGATTTTTATGAAACCTTTGGTCCTGAGAAAGTCCCTGTTCAGGCTTTTTCCTATTGGAACCTGGGGAACAATATACTTCAAATCTATAAACAATTTCCAGATATTCGAGAGTTAGTGAAAGAAGGGGGAAAGGTCTTACAGCGACACTCTAGACCACCTGTTTCCCATGCCTGATTCAGACATCCCTGCTGCTCCCCTTAAGGACTCTGCAGCTGAGCCAGTAACTGCAAAAACCCCTCCTGCTAACATTTACCCCTCCCTTGCATCCTTAAATTCCCTGGCCAAGAATGGGCCTGACAATAACCTTTCTCCTGCAGAGACATTGTCCCTAGAGGAGGGGGCAGCTAAATACCCTAATCCTGACTTGCTGTTCCTGGGCTCATTCATGCCAGAACCACCTCCATATACTATCACTACTCCATTTTGTGCCCCAGTCCTCAACTTGGCCGATATTAACAATCATACCACCAAGGCTAAGGCCCAACTTTCACAAAAAATGGCTTCTCTTAGAAAGAGGAAAAATGGGAACATTTGCAGTTAGTAAAAGAACTGTGAGCTCTTGATTTAGAATTAACTTCCCTCTCCCCAGTGCCTGCTATATCTAAGAATAAATCTAATCCAAATCCTCAAAAACCTGTACTGGCCTTCCCTGTTACCAGAAGCAAATCTGCTGTCTCTTCCAATAGCAGAAATAAAAACACTGCCTCACCCTCTAAAAGAGGAAATGACTCTCCTACTGGGGAAGACAATAAGTATGACTCCCCTGCTGGGGAAGACAGTAAGGATACAATTTCAGGCAGTGAGGCCTCTGATAATAAAAACAAAGCCTCAGGGGACTCAGAAAGTGAGGAAGATGAAATAAAAAGTCAACAGTATTGCAAGCTAGGGTTCTGTCAGCTGAAAGACTTAAAAATGTCAGTAACAAATTATGGACTGACAGCTCCCTTTACTTTATCCTTAACTAAAAAATTGAGTGAATGGTAGCTTGTTCCCAATGATTGGTATTTTTTAGCCCATGCCACCCTGGCTGGAGGTGACTATGTTCTTTGGAAGACAGATTTTGTTGAAAACTGCAGAGAAATAGTGCTTCGAAATTCTGAAAGTAAAATCTCTAAGAAGTGGACCAAAGATAAGCATTTGGGGTGGAGTCCTTATGATACTAATGAAAAACAGGCTCGGTTCCATCCTGCCTTCTAGCCCAAATTCAAAATGCAGGTCTTAAGGCTTGGAAACAACTCTCTCCTAAAGCATCAGAAACCACTTCCCTTGCCCAGGTCTGCCAGGGCCCAGATGAGCCTTATAGTAACTTTATCAGTTGCCTTATTGATGCAGCTGAAAGACTTGTTGATCATGAGAAAAACAAAAGTGCTTTTCTCAAACACCTTGCATTTGAGAATGCAAATCCTGCCTGCCAGGCTACAATACGACCCCATCATAGTGGTGCTGAAATATAAAACTGTGTGTAGGCATTGGTTCAGCTCATGCAATAGGACTTGCCATTGGAGCTGCCCTTAAGGATTTCAAGCAGGATGATCACCAGAAAAAGTGCTTTAACTGTAAACAGCTAGGACATTTTTCTAAAGAGTGCAAAGCCCCTAAGGCAGAACATACTCTCCCTGCCTCCTTGTGTCCCTGCTGCCATCTAGATAGACATTGGGCTTCAGAGTGCTGTACTAAGGTAAAAACACAAAATAATACCTTGCCTCAGAAGCAGGGAAACTCCCAGAGCGTCCAGCCCCTGGCCCCAAATCTGAGACAAAACCCTGGGGCTATCAGGTTTGTCCCTTAAACATTAACCCCCCAGACTCAAACATTACCTCCCTCCAATGAGCAACTGCAAGCAGTGCAGGATTGGACCTCTGTTCCTCCACTGATACAATATTAACACCTGAGATGGGGACACAAGTTCCACATACTGGGGTCTTTGGCCCATTGCCCCCCAATACTTTTGGACTTCTTGGGCATGCCAGCTCCACTCATGAGGGTTTAAATATCTCCTCCGAAGTGATTGATAATGATTTCACAGGTGAAATAAAGATCCTGGTCTCATCCACCTCTGGTCCCTTGACTGTTAAGTCAGGAGAGAAAATTGCTCAATTGTTTTTAGTCCCCCTTAAACATCCTAATCAAAGATTCCTTCTAGAGTCTAGGGTCTCTAACAACCTTGGTTCAACTGATGCTTATTGGGTCCGACAAATTACCCAAGATAGACCCCTCTTTAAATTAAAATTAGAAGGAAAAGTTTTTGAAGGCCTTATAGACATGGGAGCCAATGCCACAATTATCTCAGGAAAAAACTGGCCTTCTGCCTGGCCTCTGACAGCCTCATTAACACATTTAAAACGCATTGGACAAACTTCTAATCCCCAACAAAGCTCTAAGATCCTCACATGGGTAGATGAAGAAGGAAATTCTGGTACAGTACAGCCTTATGTTGTGCCTGATTTACCTGTTAATCTATGGGGCAGAGACATACTTGGCCAGTTGAATCTTATCATGTGTAGCCCTAATGAGATAGTTACTCATCAAATGCTAAAACATGGATTTCGACCCCGACAAGGGCTAGAAAACATCACAAGGAATAAAAGAACCTATCAAAGTGACAAAAATTTAACCACCTGGGGTTTGGTGCTGAAAATTTAAACTAATGACTGTTGACATCTCTGTACCCCGTGCAGACAAGATTACATGGAAATCAGATGAAGTTGTGTGGGTTAGTCAATGGCCATTAACCTCAGAAAAACTGGCTGCAGCAACAATGTTAGTACAGGAACAACTTGCTGCTTGCCATATAGAACCTACCACATCCCCTTGGAACACACCTATCTTTGTTATTAAGAAAAAATCAGGCAAGTGGAGACTGTTACAAGATATGAGAGAGATTAATAAAACTATGCTCACTATGGGAGCCTTACAACCTTGATTGCCCACCCCTGTGGCCATTCCTGCTGGATATTTTAAGATAGTAATAGACCTCAAAGATTGCTTCTTCACCATTACCTTACACCCTGAAGATAGACAGCGGTTTGCCTTTAGCCTGCCAGTAACCAACTTCAAAGGGCCCATGCCATGTTTCCAGTGGCAGGTCCTACCCCAGGGCATGGCTAACAGCCCAACGTTATGTCAGGAATTTGTAGCATAAGTGGTTGATCCCTTTCTTGAAAATGGCCCTCTATTTACATTGTCCATTATATGGATGACATTCTTCTGGCTGGACCTGATGGTACAGAATTATTTTATTGTTGTCAAGAACTATTACAGAAGCTGGCAGATAGAAGAGTCCAGATTGCCCCTGATAAAATTCAGCTACAAGAACCTTATTTTTATTTAGGCTTTGAGCTTTGTCATCAAAAATTATTACCCAAAAACTCCAGCTCCAAGTAGACCATTTGAAAACAGTTAATGATTTTCAAAAATTGTTAGGTGATATAAATTGGATCAGACCTTATCTTAAACTTACAACTGTGGAGCTTAAGCCTCTTTTTGATGTTCTTAAGGGTTATTCCAATCCTTCCTCCCCCCATACCTTGACCCCTGCAGCCACATGTGCCTTGTGCTTGGTAGAAAAAGACATCCAAGAACAGGGACTTTTTTTTATTTCTTATGAAACACCACTCCTGTTTGTTATCTGTGCCACCTCGAATACATCTACAGGAGTGTTTTGGCAGCATGGCCCTCTTCTAAGGTTCCACCTTTCAACTTCTCCACTAAAGTACTCATCCCTTATACTTCTCTGGTTGCTAAGCTTATTCTTTTAGGATGGGAACAGAGTCGCCAGTTTTTTTTAGAAAAGATCCTGATAAGATAATTATGCCATGCAAACCACAGATGAGTGGCCCGAAAGCTTGCTCTTCCTTCTTGGAATAATTGATAATCATTACCCTGCTGATAAATTGCTTCAATTTGCTAATATTCATCCCTTTATCTTCCCAAAGTTTAACTCTTCTCAACCAATATGAAATGCTTGTTTTGGTGTTTACTTATGGCTACCTCTAATGGAACAGCAGCTTACGTTATAAATGGACAGGTTACTCCTATTTGTTCCCACGTTAAATCAGCCCAACTTGTAGAACTTTTTGCAGTAATAAAGATTTTTCAATTACTAAAGATTGTCCCTTTTAATTTGTATACTGACAGTGCCTATATTGCTCATTCTGTTCCCATTCTTGAAACAGTCCCATATATTAGACCCTCCACAAATGCTGCCCCTCTTTTTTCTCAGCTTCAAAAGCTGACTGCCTCTAGATGCCACATCTTTTGTTGGGACATCTCCGTGCTCGTGGTCCCCTCTCTAGAGGAAATGCCTGTGCAGATGCTTGCCACCCACTTGACCTTTACAGTGTTGTTAGGTTCTGTAGAACAGGCCCAGAAGAGCCATGCTTTTCCATCATTTAAATGCTCAGACCCTTTGCCTTCTTTTTAAGATCACTCATGAACAGGCATGCCAGATTTTAAACAATGTCCCACCTGTGTACACTTTTACCCGCCCCACTCTTGGTGTTAACCCCAGAGGTTGGTCCCAAATGAAATATGGCAAATGGATGTCACACACATTCCTGAATTTAGTAGTCTTAAATATTTTCATGTGACCATAGACACCTTTAGTGGATTTATTTTTGCTAGCTTACATACTGGAGATGCTTCAAAAAACGTTATAGCCCATAGTCTTAAATTGTCTCTCTGTCATGGGTAAGAGTAAGATCATTAAGACTGACAATGGTCCCCGGCTACACTGGAAAAAAAAATTTCAAAGATTTGCCACCAATTACAAATCAGACATATTACTGGCATCCCTTATAATCCCAAGGGCAAGGCATTGGTGAACGTGCCCACCAGACTATCAAGAAAACTTTACATGAATTAAAAAGTGGGAAGTTATATGTGGGGAAGAAATCTCATGGGCGGGAGGGAAGAGGGAAGTCCGGAGCCTGGGTCCCAGGGTGGTCCAGCATCAGGGTCCTGGGTGGGCTTCCCACATCACCAGTAGAGGGTCCCACATTCACGCAGCTGTTGGCAGGCGGGCTGTGCGCTGCATCGGCAAGGTTCCAGGGTTCTAAAAGGTGGGAATCTTGCGTAGAGACCATGCGACATGTGGAGTCCGGTTTTCCAAAGCTTCTATTGTCATGACATGGTAAATGTATGTAGGTGGTACGCGCTTCCCCCGCCAAAAGCCAGGGGAAGTCTAATTTTGTAGGGAAGGAAAAAGGGGAGGGAAATAACTTAATTAGCTATGCCCCTGGCCTTTTGATAATTCATTAATATTTAAATCTCTGGAGGTAGAGACTTGTTAAGCATGCCCTCTTACCTGTGTCCTACGTGACTGAAGGTAACAGGTAAAATGGAGTTACCCTCGTCCAAGGGCCCAGCATCCCACTCTCTTTTCTTTCATAAAAAGAGGGGCAGCTCTGTATCATCTGTAGTCTGCAAGGTGCAGGTTAATGAGAGATGTGGACCCTGTGGAGTAGTCTGGAATCTGGGAGCATGGGGAGATAATTGCAGTCCCTGACAGGCAATATCCTGTTGGGTTCCCTGGCTATCTCAAACCCAGCAATCTATCAAGGGGGCCTAGAACAGAGCTGAACATCCTACCATCCCTTAAGGGTCTCAGAGGTTCAAAGCTCATTCAACCAGGCTATGTCCAAACCATCTCTTCACGGCCCAACATCTCAGTCTTTTTTAGTGAAAATTTTGGATGAGGTGGTCAAAAGAAAACACTATGTAGGCCAGAGGGGTGTAGCATAACTAAGTCAAGGGTAATAGGAATTGAGGGTAGGGTTTGGAAGGCAGGGATCATTGAAACAATTAAATACAGGTTGTACAGTTTGAGGTAATGACATCTGATTAATCTAAATAGACATTATGTATTTTCCTTACTAACATGTAACTTTAGCTATGGACTTTGGCAAAAGAGTTCATTTGTAGCTGGAAGTCTGTATCTGATCTTCTGTAGTGAACATCTCTGGGTTCTGGCGTGCATTCTCTGGAGCCTGGTGTGGCTCTCTGGATCTCAGCTATGTTCTGGGGTCTTCAGGTCAGATGAGATGGCTGGAAGAAGGCAGCTTGCAGGTTCCAGGAGGTGGAGCTGTCACTGGATCTCAGCTAGTGTCTCTGGAGTCTGCAGTCAGATGAGGTGGCTGGGAGAAAGCAGCTTGGCATCTTAGGCAGGTTCCAGAGGATGGCTGGGACCTCTGTTGGATCTGTGGGTATACCTGTAGGAATAATCACAGTAGGGAAGCAGCATTCTCAGGCAGGGACATTATCTGTAGGCTGGATACTGAGCATTAAATTGCTTGGGAACAAGCACCTTATGGCCTGTCATTAAGATCCTGGAAAAGCAAAGGTGTTTGAGGAAAGTTTAGTTCCTGGAAGGTATCTTTGAGTCTGTTTTTGGATGGCTGAGGAGAAAAACAATGTTAATTTTGTATCTGAGATTGGCAGCAACAGTTAGTTTGCCTGTAAAAGAAATTAGTTGTTAACTAAGACTCAAGAAATGGTGATCAGCATGTTGACTTAAACTGTGGAAGGAAATTAGATGGCTTTTAAACCTTGAAGAAATTATAAAGGTTGAAAAAAATAATGTTGGACATATATCACGAGTATTAGAGAGAAAAGGCAGCATTAAAATAAAAAAAATAACAAAATTTTTGGTTGAAAGGCATAAGCATTGTTGCTCTAGGTGTTCCTGTTAGGAAGAAAAGGAAACAGTTCAAAATTTTTGGTTGAAAAACAGGAAACATTTGTTGCAGGTCCTCCTGTTGGGGATAAGCAGTATGGCGGGTTTAGAAGCAGTGGGGAGGGGCCTTGCTCTGCCATGTGGCGTCCTGGGTGCTCTGGCAGAGGACCTGTATTCTACCTTTCTTTTTCTTAGAAATTTTAAATGCAGAGAAGGATCAAAAGGCTAACTTGAAGAAAGTTATAGGGAGAGACACATAGGCTTGATAGGAGAGCCAAGAGTCAGAGAGTGAAAGGCTGTAGGAATCTTCACCTAAGGAAGGAGTCTTAGGAGAGTCACAGCAGGCACTGTGACTTGAAAGACAGCTGTTGTCTGTGAAGGAGCCCTCTCTGTGGAGCTGGGGGATGGGCAAAGTGGAGGCTAGGGGGGTCGCCGCCATCTTGCCCTTGAGCTGGAGAGCACATGTGAGAGGGAGAGACAGACAGAGAGAAAAGAGGAGGAGGAGTTAAAGTAGAGAAGTTGACCAGGAACACATGGAGAAAGAGTGGGGCCTAGTCTTTTGAAACTAGGCAGGAGCTAGTGTAGCTAAAAATTAGAAGAAACTAACAAGGAACATGTGGAGAAAGAGAGGGGGAGACAGAAAGAAGCCTGCCTAGTCTTGTGAACTAGGCTGGGGATTACTCACTGTCCTGGAGTTTCGCAGGAGAGGATTTCTGTGGGCAACAACTGGGGGGGACACTCTTGAGCTGGCTCTTTCTGTGTCCTCTACCATCCTGTAGGGAACGATATGGGCTCGTGCGTGGGTGAGCGGGTCCCCTGTGGAACCTCGGAGGTAGGTTGGATTCCGAATGGACCAGGAGTTGTGTTCCCTCAGGGGACTCCTATCTTTCATCTGTCTAATCTCACCAGCATTATGGGGAGGTCCATGGCGCCTGCCATATCAGGCGCCGATCAGCAGCATAGTCGGCTCCCTTCTACTGGAAGCTTCTATCTGGGCCAGTCACATTTGTTGCTTTAGGACTCCCTTTTCCTGCAACCACACCAAACTCTACAATTTCTCCCTCTCCCCACACTACACAGATACTTGCATGGATTATTCTTCTTGATGGCAGTCTTGGTGTACAAACACATCTTCGGTGTCATTTCTGTTTATAAATCCATATCCGGTTTTTGACATTGAAACCATTTGACAGTGCCAAGGACTTTGGTGGCGAGAACCCTTTTTCTCTGCATCCCCGCTGCCTGTGGGAGGTATGAGGTCTGGGCGGGCCTGGGACTGTGCTCTCCTCCAGGGCTCCCTGCAAGCATCCTGGTGGGCGCCCGGGCCTGGGGCACACCACTTATCACAGGGCTCTTAGGCGCCGGGTCTGGGGTGCCACAGATGTCTCGGTGTTGGCTGCAGCCTGTGAGAGCATGGTGCCACTGGTGATGGCCCCTGCCAGCCTGGCTCATGTAGCTCGAGGGCAGGGGAGGCGAGCGTTCACAGTCTCGCTGTGTCTCCTGGCCCCAGGGATGTCAGGTTGTAGGGCATTCATCCTTCAGTGTCTTGTCTCCCCACATTTGAGGCAGATTTTTTCTGTTTTTATTGCTGCCACAAATGCCTGAGCTATGGATGCGACCTGATTTGATGGGGTTCCTATTTCTCTGGTTGCTACAATCCACCTATCATGATGCTCCTCCTAGAGACCCTGGCAAGCTAGCCTAGACTCAGAAGTCTATGCCTTCCCAAACAATGGTTTTAAGAAGAAGGTCTCTAGCTGTGGGGTTGAAGATTTTTCTTTCTAAGCTCATTTTAGTTCTGAGGATAAAATCAGATAGAGATTCTTCAGGCTTCTGATGAAGGGAGAGCAGGGACTGTGGACAGGGTCTTGTGACCCTGAAGGTGGAGTAAGCCTATTCCAGGCTTGAATGGCACAGAGGTGGACCTGGTCATAGTAGCCTGCTGGCTGACTTGCCTGTTGTGCCCCAGTAGAGAAATCTTCCTGGCCAAAGAGTTCTTTAAAACCCCATGGAGTGTCATCTTCCCTTCCCTGTTTTGCCATGACTTGCTGAAGACACTCATCACTAATAGTAGGCCTCCCATTCTAGAAACATTGAATCAGGAAGGGCAGAACGGCAAATATCTCGCCAATCTTGGGGGGTTGTTTAAGTTGACAATATGGCTCTGTAGGAGGGATTTTGTCCACAGTGCGTGAATGCCATCTTCCTTCACTGCCTGCCTGAGTTCTTTTATGTCAGAGTCTTGGATTGGGTACCAGTTAAGTGGTTTAGCTCGAGTGAGGTGGATATTAACTGGGAATGTTTGAGCAGTTTGGATTTTAGCTATGGATTTTGAAGGACTGATACTTTTGTGGCTAAGAGGAGGGGGAGGGGACTTATCTCTCTTTGGTTGGGAGGTAAGTTGGAAGGCAGGGGAGAGCTCCTTTGGTATTTTAATGGAGCCTTGCCTTTGGATGGGGGGAGGGAGGGACAAGAGGAGCACATGGTTTCATTTCCTCCAAGGCATAAGGGGGTAGGGGTGGGTATATGGATTTTATCTCTCTTATTAGCTGGGTAAGGGCCTCGAGGTCTGAAACAAGGTGATTTTTGGGACCTTGATCTTTGGTTTCATTTGACTGAGGGGCCTCAGGAGCTGTGTTGTTCTCAATCTGTCCTATTTTTTGATGGCCCTATACATTGCTGAATTGCAGCTATATAGGCAAAAACTCACAAGGGTTTTTTTTTTTTTTATCTCTGTTTTTGATAAGGGAAGCTACTTTGCTCCATGAGTCTGGACTGTATATATTATCCTCTGACATGCATGGTGCTATCTGAAGAACTTCCTCCCAAAACAAGGAGGCTGCTTTTTGCCTATTCTTATCCCATATGTCTTTAGTAGGGAGTATATTTGCCTGGCATGAGATGAACATTTACATGAGGTGGAGTTTCCCATGATAGTGTGAAAATAAAATTTGAAAGTAGCATTTGAAACAATAACAAAAAATTCATGGTCAGCAAAGACCACCAACAATTTTAAATTTAGTCAAAATAAAATATTAAGTCCCTGCAGGGCAGGGTGACCAAAAATAAAGGCATGCAAGGGCGTGCCCAGACAAGTCCAAGAAGCCCAAGTGAGTAATGGGCTATCTCGTGTTTACCTCTCTCTCCCTCCCTTTCTGGGAGGTCTGAGGTTCTGCAAGTTCTGCCAGTTCTGCAAGTTGCTGATGTTTGAATAACCAATCATATGTAACCGTGCGAAAATGCAACCATTCATGTGTAACCACACAAAAATGCAACCATTTCATGTGTAAGCACACGAAAATGCCTTCCTTCCCCCACCCCATGCTATAAAAGACCTTTTAACCCACCATTTCTAGGCCCAAAACCCTGCTCTTGGAGCTAAAGAGCTTGTCGTTTTGAATGCCGGCTAACTTCCCTAATAAAGCCTATGCTGATTGCATCCAGGCATGGTTTCTTGTGATCTTTGGGTGGTCGCGATTTCCGGAAGCTTGAGAAGGGTCTCCTGAGTATGGGGGTCTTCAATAGAAAAAGAGGAGAAACGCCTTGTCCAATGGGAATGTTCCCTTGGCCCTATTGGCTTTGGGGGATTCCACAATGGTCCAAGAGCGCCAAGCCTTCCCGCAGATTTAAGAACTGGCAGCCCGCCCTTATGGCTTTTAAATGGTTGCTGCATTACCAGTTTTCTTTTTGTTTTAAAGAGAGTCTAGATAGTCTTTGCCAATGCCCGTTGTGGGTTGTCAGGATTTAAGCAGAGGCCAGGGAATCCTTGAACCAACACCAGAGTGGCTCTGGCCAGGACGTAGCAAAAGCTCCTTTGGCTTACTTAAATCCACTGTGATGGCTTCCGACTGAAAACACAGGAGGAAAAAACAGATTGCTTGTTTCAAGAGTTGGGTGGCTTACCTTTCCCATGGTATCAGTGGCTACATGGCTGTGTGGCTTCCAAGGCCCCACATTTGATGGTGCCAGATGTTGGGAAAAAAGGCTGGGGATCCCAGGGTTTTTTCCCTCCATGCTGTGGGTAGTCTGCTGGGAACACTCTGGGTTCCTCCAGCTGGAAGTTGGGCATGGCTGTTCATTAACTAAAAGCCTCTCCCTGGCTCCTCACGGTTCCTCATAGCATCGCAGCCCCAACACACGAGGAAGCCCTTGGTTTTCCAAAACTGGTTTATTCACATGGCAGATGGTGATGGATCTGGATACATACCCCCATAAACCCAGGATCAACCTGAGTTAAAAGGGGAGGGGAGAAGAGGTAAGGGGCTGGGGAGGAATGTTTAATGGCTCCACCTTCAGGTACCTCATTAGTATGTAAATCTCTCTAGGCCTGTTCGCCCCTCCACCTGTGTATGTGACTGAAGGGTGAAGGTGGAATGGAGATTAGACCTCGTGTTAGGCCCAACAGTTATACACCCAGAAAAGGTCTCCTAGAAATATTTCTTCATCATGACTTGTTTTGTTCTCAATTTTCTAAATCTGGATGCTCCTGGCAAGTCTGCTGCTGATTGCCTCTGGCATACTGAGACCAATAAAAACTATGCCACAATTATGTGAAGAGACCCTTTACATCTAGATGTAATGGCCCTGACCCTGTCCTTATCTGGGGCAGGGGCTCTGCTTGTATTTTTGGACACAAAAGAAGGAGGAGCCCGATGGCTCCCTGAATGCTTGATAAAACAAAATAGATAATGAGAAAAATGCCTTAGATCATGATGACAATTCCAGGGAAGAGAGATATCCCTGAGAATTCCCTTCATTTTTCCTTTCCAGATAAGAGGCCACCCACGGTATCTGCTGTTGGAAGTTCTAATTCTGATGCCAGCCCTCAGGACTTCTACTACTGGAACTTTGAGGGGCCACTGACAAGGACATCAGAGAGCTAGAGATTGACATCACTAATCTGGAAAAATCTCTTATTTTGCTGTCTGAAGTTGTCCCCCCAAAACACAGAGGGCTGGATCTGGCTTTCCTTCAACAAGGGACTATTTTCTGCCCTCAAGGAGAATGCTGTTTTTATACTTACCACACTGTGGTAGTTAGAGAGAGTATAGCCAAGATCATACAGAGATTAAAATGGCAAAAGAAACAGTGAGAACAAGAAGAAGGGTGGCTTAAAAACTTCTTTTCTGTTTCCCCTTGGCCTACCACCCTTCTCCCTTTCATCCTGGGCCCTGTGCTCATCAGTCCCTTTCTCCTTTTGGTTTTCAGTCCTTGGGACTGTAACAGACTTACTGGCTTTGTAAAATAACAAATTGACTCCTTGGCATCTAAACCTCTACCAAATATTTATCACAGGCTTGATCTGGCTGATAGAGACATGGCTGAGACTTGCGTTGACATATCTCCTTTAGGAGCTGCATAGAATTCAGATATATGCATGCTGGTTCACATGTCACAAACACAGTGTGGGTACCTGCAAGGGGTGTGTGACCAGGTACCACAGGGGGAGGACCAAAATTATCTGCATCTGAGTCCCCCATGAAGCAAACCTGATTGCATAGAGGTTGGTGTTAATTTCTTGTGTCTCAAAGCAGCTGACTAGGACCCTCAATATCCTTTGAAGCCATGAGACATTTAACCCTCTCCTCCCCCCCAAAACACCATTTCTAATGATAATGGGAGGATCAGGTCAATCTTCCCCCCTCTGGTTAATGCCCACTAATTTATCAATGAGATTCACAAATTTCCGATTTCTCAGACCAGTTCCTTTAAAAATTGTTAGAAAGGGGGAGATGCTGGGAGCCAAGACCTCCTTCTGCCTGAGAGCAACCGTCAGTTAAGTAAACAGCCTGAGTTAGGGAATACTTTATTTATTGCCCTTCTGCCAGGGGAAAATATTAATCAGATAAGCAACTAGAGCTGAGAAATGTTTTAATTGCCTTCTTGTGAGAAAATATTTAGATAAGTAATTTTGGTTAGGAATTCTTGTGGGCTTCGAGAACTCTGCAATTACTGGATGACCCTGGACCCTGACTGTCAGATGACCCTCCTGCCTGCTTGCCTCTATAATGGCAGCCTGAAAAATAAAATTTAAGCACTAGATCAGACATTCAGACTGGTGCATCTTCCTTGTGTCTCTTGTCTCTTTCATTATTTCTCTCCCCGTACTAGGGTCTCATCGAATCCCAGCAGGCATGGGCAGAAATGTCCTCCTCACTGTGTTGAGAACCTCACTAGTACCACGTTCAGGTGCCAAAAATGTTGGGGTCTAGGCGGCCCCACTTTGGGCAACCAAAAATGTTGAGGACCGCAACTAGCCCCATGTTGGGTGCCAAAAAATGTCAAGGACCACAACTAGTCCCACGTTCAGGTGCCAAAAAATGTTGAGGACTAAGTTGGCCCACTTTGGGTGGCCAAAAATGTCACGGCCTGAGCAAAATGTTGAGGCCTGGGCTGCCCCTCCTTTGGCGGCCACTGTATCCTAGCCCAAGCTGCTGCTCCAGTCCGAGGGTTGGGGTTCAGCAAGAGAGAGAGAGTGAGGACTGACTCGAAGAATGGAGACCAGACAGAGTGTGTTTCAGTCCCGTTTATTCTTCAGTCTCTCTTCCTAGTCCAAGTCCCAAGTCTTGAGTTCCTAGTTCTTAGTTCCTAGCTGTACTCCTTCTAGTTCCTAGTTGTACTCCTGTTCTCTTCCCAGTGTCTAATGTCTACTCCTACTCCTAGTTTCTGAATCTCTGTTACTCCAAATTGTTCTCTCTAGAGCCAAGTGTCTTCTACCTAATGTCAAGTAAACTGTTAATTTCTCTGTCTGCCTCTATCCTTTTATATGTCTCACTTCTAAGCCACGACTTCAGGTCTTGCCTTTAATCATGCCCTTAGGTCTTGTCTCTAAATCTGATCTCTGGGTCACACTCTTAAGTCGCACACCTTTAATCTCACACACCTTTAATCTCACACACCTAAGGAAAGTCCTGGGTATCCAAAGCAAGATGTTATCAGAGTGTGCTCAGCTGTTGTAGGCTATTATAATACAAGTCTCATGTCAGGGTATATGGCTCAAGATGGCTGCAAAGCTGATAGCCACTTTCTGCTAAAAGTTGGCCCCCAACATCACTGTACACAACAAATATGTCCTCCCCCACTCTCCATCACAGGAAAGTCCTCCCAGTGTCCAAACAGGGATGTCCTTCTCACTGTCCACCACAGGGATTTCCTCTCTACTGGAAACAAGAAAGACTTGCTTCCCCCTGTCTACAACAGGAATGTCCTCCCAACTGTTAACCACAGAGTCTTGCTCCCAACTGTACACCACAAAAACATCCTCCTAATTTTTCACAACAGTGATGTCCACCAGACTGTTCATAACAGGTAAGTTTTTCCAACAGTCCAACACAGGGCTGTACTCCTCAATGTCTACCACTGAAATGTCCTCCCCAATGTCCACTACAGAGTCTTTCTCTTCCATGTCCATCACAGGGACATCCTCCTCACTGTCCACCACAGGGGCACCCTTCCCATTGACCAATACAGGGACATCCTCCAAACTGTCCACCATAGAGATGTCCTTCCCACTGTCCACCAGAGAGATCCTCTACAATGTCCAAAACCTGGACATCCTCTTGTGCACCACAGAGACATCCATCTCACTGTCCACCACAGAGACGTACTCCCCACAGTCTACCACTGGAATGTCCTCTCCATTGTCAACCATAGAGACGTCCTCCACACTATCCACCACAGGGATGTCCTCTCAATTTCCACCATCAGGATGTTTTCCCGTGCACCACAGGGACATCCTCTCTACTGACCACAACAGGGAGTTCCTCTCCACTGTCCAACATAAAGATTTCATCCTCATCGTCTACCACAAAAAGGTCCTTTCCACTGTCAACCACAGGTATTTCCTTCCCACTGTCCACCACAGGGACATCCTCCTCACTGTTAACCAAGGAATGTCCTCCCCACTGTCCACCACAAAGACATCCTCCCCACTGTCCACACAACATGTCCTCCTGACAGTCCACCACAGAAACGTCATCCTCCCTTTCCACCACAGTGATTTCCTCCCCATTGTCAACCACAGTGATATCCTCCCCACTGTCCACCACAGATATGTCCTCACTGTCCACAACAAAGATGTTTTCCACACTGTCCATCACAGGAAATTCCACCGCATGGTCCAACACAGTGATATCCTCCTCACTGTCCTTCACAGGGATGTCCTCCCCACAGTCCACCACAGGTAAATCCTCCACACTGTCCACCAAAGGTACATCCTCACCACCGTCCAACCCAGAGATGTCCTTTCCTTTCTACAGCACAGAGACGTCCTCCACACTGTCTACCACAGGGATGTCCTCATGTGTACCACAAAAACTTCCTTTTGACTGTCCACCACAAGGGTGTCCACCCCATTGACCACCACAGGGACATCCTCCCTACTGAGCACCACAGGGACATTATCACAACTGTCCACCTACAGGGACATCCTTCTGTGCACCACAGGAACATCTTCCCCACTGTCCACCACAGAGAAATCTTCCACAAGGTCCACAAGTGGGACGTCCTCTCCAATATTCACAAAAAAATACATCTTCCAAATTGTCCACCAAAGTGATGTCCTCCTATGTACCACAGGGACATTTTCACCACTGTCCCTTACAGGGGTGTCCTCCCCACTGACCATCAAAGGGACATCCTCCACAATGTCCATCACAGAAATTTCCTCCTCACTGTTCAACACAAGAACATCCATCCCTCTGTCCACCATAGAAAAATCCAACTTACTGTCTATTACAAGGATGTCCCTCTCAGTGTCCACCACAGAGATGTCCAACCCAGTGTCCACTACAGGGAATATTTAGACATTTGCCATTACAAGAATGCTTTCCTTACTGTCCAACACAGGAATGTGCTCCCTACTGTCCACCAAAGGGATATCCTTCCAGCTGTCCACCAAAGGGAAGTCCTCCCCACTGTTCACCACAGAAAGATGCTCCCCTCTGTCCATCATAAAGAGGTTCTCTTCACGGTCCACCACAGAGATGTTCTCTTACTGTCACCACAGGGACATCTTCCTTACTGACCACCACAGGGACCTACTCCTCTTCACCACAGAACAGTCCTTCCTACTGCCCAGTAAAAAGATGTTCTCTCAACTGTCCACCACAGTGAAATCTTTCTGACTGTCCACCACAGAGACTTCCATCTTACTTTCTACAACAGGGATGTCCTCCTTACAGTTCATCACAGGGCATTCCTCAACACTGTCCATCACAAGTCTTTCCTGTTAACTATCCACCACAGGGACGTCCTCCCCACTGTCCACCACAGTGACATCCTTCCCATTCTTCACCACAGGGAAATCCTTGAGTACTGTCCACCACAGGGAGGTCCTCCTCACTATCCACAACAGGGATGTCTTTCCCACTGTCCACTACAGGCTCATCCTTCCTACTGTCCAACAAAGAAACATCCTCCTCATTGTCCTGCACAGGGATGTTTTCCTCACTGTCACTACAGGGTTGTCCACTTCACTATCCATTATAGAAATGTACTCCCCACTGTTCACCAAAGGGATGTTCTAAACACTGTCCACCAAAGGCACATTCTCCTGTCCACCCCATGGAGTTCCTCCAAATTGTCAACATGAGAGATGTTCTCTCAAACGGTTCACCACAGTGATATCTCCCCCACTGTCCACCAGAGTAATGTCATCCCCAATGTCCACCAAAGGGATGACCTGTGCACCACAGGGATGTCATCCCCACTGTCCACCAATGTGAAATCTTCCCCAATGTCCACCACAGGGAAGTCCTTCCCACTTTCCACCACAGGAACGTCATTCCCATTATCTACCACAGGGAAATCCTCCCCAATGTCCACCACAGAGGTGTCCTCCCAAATGTCCACCACAGAGACATTTTCCCACTGTCCACTAAGATACATCCTCCTGTGCACCACATGGACTTTCCCCAAACTGTCCTAAACAGAGTTATTCTAACAATTGTCCACCACAGTGATATCCTCCCCTGTCCACCACAGTGATGTCCTTTCCACTGTCCACTATAGGTGCATCCTCCCCATTGACCACCACAGCAACATCCGCAGCACTGCTCAACACAGTGATATTTTCCTCACTGTCAAACAGAGGGACATCCTCCACACTGTTTACCACAACGACGTCCTCCCCACTGTCCACCACAGTGACATCCTTTCCCACTATCCAACACAGGGAAATTCTCCCCACTGTCCACCAAAGGGACCTCCTCCTCACTGTCCACATCAGGGACGTCCTCCCCACTATAAACCACAGAGTCACCCTTCATCCTGGCCACCATAGAAATATCCTCCTCATTGTCCACCACAGAAATGTTTTTCTCACTGTCACCACAGGGTTGTCCTCTTCACTACCTACCACAGAAACATCCTCCCACTCTTAAACAAAGGGAAGTTCTGAACACTGACCACCCCAGGGACATTCTCCTGTGTAGCACAGGGATGTCCTCAACACTATCAACCACAGGGGCATCTTTTCCTGTGACCATCACAGGAACATGCTCCCCACTGTCCACCAAAGGGATTTCCTCCTGTGTACCACTTGGACTTACTTCAAACTGTCCAAAACAGAGATGTTTTGTCAACTGTCCACCACAGTGATGTCCTCCCCACTGTCCACCACAGGGACATCATCACCACTGTCCACCACAGGAACATCCTTCTGTGTACCCCATGAACCTCTTCCCCACTGTCCACCACAGGAATGTCCTACCTTCTTTCCACCACAGGAACTTCCTCTTCACTCTTCATCAAAGTGATGTCACCTGCACTGTCCACCATAGGAATGTCCACCTCATTAATCACCACAGGGTAGTCCTCCTGTGGACAACAGGAACATTCTCCCCATTGTCCACAACTGAGATGTCCTCCCTACTGTCCACCATAGGGACGTCCTGCCCATTGTCCACTACAGGTACGTCATCACCACAGTCAACCACAGAGATGTTCTCCCCAATTTAAATACAGGGTTGTCCTCCCCACTGTCCACCACAGCGATGTCCAGAAATTTACCACAGAAACTTACACCTTACTGTCCACTAAAGGAGTGTCCACCCAACTGTCCAGCAGTGGTGCAGCCTCCACATTGACCACTAGAGGGACGTCCTTTACACTGTTCACCACATAGATGCCCTTTCCACTGTCCAACACAGGGACAACCTCCACACTGTCCCACCACATCGACATCATCTTGTGCACAACAGGGACTTCCTTTCCACAGTCCAACACAGGAATGTCCTCCACACTGTACACCACAGGAATTTCCTCACCACTGTCAACTACAGGGACATCCTCTTATGTACCACAGGGACATCCTCACCTCTGTCTACCACAGGGGCATCCTCCCCACTAAAAACCATAGGGATATCCTCTACACTGTCCACCACAGAGATGTCCTTTCCACTGTCCACCACTTGGATATCCTCCCCACTGTCCACCAAAGGGACATCCTCCCCAGTGTCCACCAGAGAAATATCCTCCCCATTGTCCACCACAGGGATGTTCTCCTCACTCTCCACCAAAAGAAAGTCCTCCTGTGCACCACAGGGATATCATCCCCACTGTCATCCACAGGGACATCTTCTTATGAATCACAGGGACATCCTCCACACTGTCCACCACAGACATGTCCTCCCCAATGTCAACAACAGGAATATCCTCCTCTGTACCACAGAAACGTCCTCCATACTGTGGAACATAGGATCGTCCTCTTGTGCACTACAGAGATGTCTTCCCAACTGTCCACTACAGAGATGTTCTCCCCACTGTCCACAACAAGTATGTCCTCCCCACTGCCCACAACAGTGATGACCTCCTGTTCACCACAGAGATGTCCTTTCCACTGTCCATGACAGGGACTTCCTCCCCACTTTGCACCACAGTGGAATCCTCCCTACTGTCAACCACAGGGAAGTCCACCTCATTGTCCACCACAGGGAAGTCCCCCTGTGCACCACAGGAATGTCCTCCCCACTGTACACAACATATAAGTCCTCCCTACTGTCCACCATTGGGATGTCCTCTCCATTGTCCATGACAGGGACATCCTCCACACTGTCTACCACATAGATTTTTTCCACTGTCCACTACAGGGACATCCTCCCCACGGTCCACCATATATGAGTTTTCTCAACAGTTCACCACAGGGAATTCCTTCTCAGTGTCCAGCACAGGGATGCCTCCTCTCTGTTTACCACAGGGACGTCCTCCTCACTGTCCTCCACAAAGATGTCCCCATGACTCTCCACCACAGAGGTATCCTCCTGTATACCACAGGGACTTCCTCCCCACTGTCCACCACAGGGGCAACCTTTTCATATACCAACTCATGGATGTCCTCCTCACTGTCCACCACAGAGATGTCCTACTCACTGTCCACCACAGGGATTTCCTCCCCACTGTCCAACACAAAAAAATTTTCTCCACTGTCCTCTTCAGGGACGTACTTCTCATTGTCCAGCACAGGGACGTCATCCCCACTGTCCACCACAGGTACTTTTTTCCAGTGTTCACTACAGGGACATCCTCCTCTTTGTTTACTACAGGGACGTCCTCTTCTCTGTTCACCACAAAGATGTCCTTCTCACTGTACAACAGAAGGACATCCTCTCAAATGTCCACCACAGTGAAGTCCTCCTCTGCACCACAGGAACATACTCCCCATGGTCTACCTCAAGGACATCCTACCCACTTTCTACCAGAGAAATCCTCCCCACTATCCACCAAAATGACATCCTCCCCACTGTCCACCACACGGATGTCCTCAATGTCAACCACAGGGAATTCCTCCCCACTGTCCACCATGGGGACATCCTCAATATGGTCCACCACAGGGATGTCCTCCTCACTGGTTTCACAGAGAAGTCCTTTCCACTGTCCACCACAGAGAAATCCTCCCCATGGTTTACCACTGGGACATCCTCCCCTCTTTCCATTACAGTGATGTTCTCCCCACCATCCACCACAGTGATGTTCTCCTCACTGTCCACCACAGAGAAGTCCTCCCCACTGTTCACCAAAGGGTAATTTTCCCCACTGTCCACCACAGGGATTTCTTCCACAGTGTAAACCACAAGGATATCCTCCCCACTTTCCACCACCTGGAAGTCCTCCCGAATGTCCACCACAGTTATGTCCTCCACATAATCAACCACAAGTATGCCCTACCCACTGAAAACCACAGAGACATCCTCACCACTATCCAAAAAAAGTCTTCCGCATTGACCACCAGAAAAACCTCCTCACTTTTGACCACAAAGATGTACTCCCCACTGACTGCCACAGGAAGTCCTTTCCATTATCCACCACAGAAACTTTCTCCTCACTGTCCACCAGAGAGAATTTCTCCCCACTATCCACAACAAGGAAGTCCTCCCCACTGTCCTCCATAGAGATGTCCTCCCCTCCATAAACCACTTGGACATCCTCTGTACTGTCCACCACAGGGACATCCTACCCACTGTCCACCACAGTGATGTTCTCCTCACTGTCCATCACAGGGACATTCTCCCCACTCTCCAGCACAAAGAACTCCTCTCCACTTTCTAACACAGGGACATCCTTTCAATTGTCCACCACAGGGAAATCATCCTCACTCTCCACAACAAAGAAGTCATCCACACTGTCCAGCACAAGGAAGTCCTCCAAACTGTCTATCACAGTGAGGTCTTCCACACTGTAAACCACAAAGATGTCCTCCCCACTTCCCACAAAAGTTACATCATTCCCGCTGTGCATTACAGGGATATTCATCTCACTGTCCACCAGAGATACCCTACACACAGTCCACAACAGGGACGTCCTTCTCACTGTCCACCACAGACATTTCCTTCCCACTGTCTACCATAGAGATGTGCTTCCCACAGTCCAACAGAGAAAAGTCCTCCCGATGGTCCAACACAAAAACGTCCTCCTCAATGTCCATCACAGGGATGTCTTTCCCACTGTCCATCACAGAAAATTTTTTTCCCACTGTCCAACACAGGGATGTACACCTCACTGTCCACCACAGGGATGTCTTTTCCACTGTCCACCACAGACTCTTGCTCACCCATGTCCACCACAGGGAGGTCCTCCTCACTGTCCACCACAGGGACATCATTCCCATTGTCCACCACAGAAAAGTCATCACCACTGTCCATCACAAGCACATCCTAAACACTGTACACCCTGATAGTATTCTTCCCATTGACCATCACAGGTCCATCCTCCAGACTGTACACCACAAAGATGTCCTTCACACTGTCAAGCACAGGGACATTCTCCCCACTGTCCACAACAAGGATGTACTCTTGTGTACCACAGGGATGTCCTTCTCACTATCCAGCACAAAGATGTCTTACCCACTGTCAACCAAAGGGATTTTATCTCCACTGTCTACCACAGGGAAGTTTTTTCCACTGTTCTTACCAGAGATGTCCTGCTCACTGTCCACCACAGAGATGTCCCCTTTCCCCGTCCACCACTGAAACATGCTCCCCACTGTCCACCACAGGGAATTTCTCCCAATGGTCCACCACAGAAAAGTCATCCTCACTTTCTGCCACAGGGATGTCATCCCCACTGTCCAACACAGGGACATCCTCACCACTGTCATCCACAGGGATATCAAAATCAGTGTCCACAACAAAGAAGTCCTCCACACTGTCCATCACAAAAAAGTCCTCCCCACTGTCCAACACAGGGATGTATTCCTGATTATTCTCCACAGGGATTCCTCACCACAATCCACCACAGGTAAATCCTCCACACTGTCCACCACACATACATTCTCCCCACTGTCCAGCAGAGATGTCCTCCTTAATGTACAGCACAGAGATGTCCTCCACACTGTCTACTATAGGCACCTCCTCCTGTGTACCACAGAAACATCCTTTCCACTGTCCACCACAGGGGTGTCCTCCCCACTGACCACCACAGGGACATCGTCCACCCTGTCCACCACAGAGATGTCCTCCCCACTGTCTACCACAGCGATATCCTCCCCGCTGTCCACCAAAGGGACATTATCACCACTGTCACCACAAGGACTTCCTCCTTTGCACCACAGGAAAGTCTTCCCCACTGTACACCACAGAGAAAACCTTCACATTGTCCACCCTAAGGAAATTCTCCACACTGTCCAACACAGATATGTTCTCCCCACTGTCCACCACAGGGAGATAATTCCATCTGTCCACAACAGGGACGTCCTTTACACTGTCCAAAAATGCCATTCTCCTGTGTACCACAGAGACATCCTCCCCACTATCCACCACAGGGACATACTCCTGTGTACCACAGGTATGTCCTCACCACTGTCCCCAACAGAGTTGTCTTTCTCACTGACCACCAAAGTAACATCTTCCACACTGTCCACCACAGAGATGTCCTCCACACTGAACACCAGAAAGATGTCCTCTACTTGGTCAACCACAAGAACTTTCTCCACACTGTCCAACACAGAGATGTTCTCCCCAATGTCCACCACAGAAACATCCTCCCCAAAGTTTACCACGGGGATGTCCTCTCCACTGTCCACAAAAAAGATGTCTTTCACACTGTTCACCACAGGGAGGTTCTCACCACTGTCCACAACAAAAATGGCCTCCTGTGTACAACAGGGACGTCCTCTACACTATCCACAAAAAAGATGTCCTTCACCCTATCCATTACGGGGGTGTCCTCCCAAATTTCAACCACAGGGACATCCTTCTCATTGTCCACCAGAGGCATGTCTTCCTTACTGTCCACCATAGAGATGTCCTTTCCACAACACACCACAGGGATCTCCTCCCAACTGTCCACCACAGGGATGTCTTCCCTAGTGTCCACCACAGACTTCCTCTCCACTGTTCACCACAGTGACGTCCTCCCCACTGTCCACAAGAGAAATGTCCTCCCCACTGTCGGCAACAGAGTTGTCCTCCCTACTGTCCACCATAGTGACTTCCTTTCCATTGTTCACAACAGGTATGTCATCACCACAGTCAACCACTGAGATATACACCCCACTTCCACCAAAGGGTTGTCCACCCCACTGTCCACCCCAGTGATGTCCTCCTGTGCACCACAGTGATGTCCTTCTCACTCATCAAAACGGGTGTGTCCCTCCAACTGTCCACCTCAGGGGCATCCTCCCCATTTAACACCAGAGGGACGTCCTCCCCACTATCCACCAAAAAGATTTTCTCCCCACTGTCCACCACAGTGGTGTCCTCCTGTATATCAAAAGGGAATCCTCCCCACTGTCCAGCACAGAGAAGTCCTCCCCACTGTCCAACACAGGGAAATTTTCCCACTGTCCACCACAGGGATGTCCTCTTCACTGTTCACCAAAAAAATGATCTCCCCTCTGTCCACAACAAAAACGTCTTCCCACCTGTCCACCACAGGGAAGTCCTCCCTGCTGTCCAAAACAGGAATGTCCTTTCCATAATACACCACAAGGACATCCTTGCACTTTAGACCATAGAGAAATCCTCCCCACTGTCCACAACAAAGATATCCTACCCACTGTCCACACAGGGATGTCCTCTCCACCATCCACCAAAGGGACATCCTCCCCACTCTCCACCAGAGGGATGTCTTCCCCACTGTCCACTGCTGGGATGTCCTCCTCACTGTCCACCACAAGGAAGTCCTCCCTACTGTCCACCACAGGGATGTCCTCTCCACTGTTCAGAACAGGGATGTCCTCTTCACTGTCCACCACAGGGATGTCTTCTCCACTGTCCACCACAGGGACATCATCCACACCATCCACCACAGTGACATCCTCCACACAGTCCACCACAAAAAAGTCATCTGCACTGTTAAACACAGGGAAGTTCTCCACTCTGTCTACCACAGGGATATCTTCTGCACTGTAAACCAAAATGATGTCCTTACCACATTCTACCATGGGTACATCTTCCCCAATGTTCATTACAGTGATGTCCATCTCACTGTCCAACACAGAGTTGTTTTCTCAACTGTCCACCACATAGACCTGCTCACACAGTCCAACCCAGGTAAATCCTCCACACTGTCCACCACAGGTACATCTTCCCCACTGTACAGTGCAGAGATGTCCTCTACACTGTCTACCACAGGGTTTTTCTCCAGTTTTCCACAGAAAATTCCTTTCCACTGTCCACCACAGGGTGGTCCTCTCCACTGACCACCACCAGGAATCCTCCACTCTGTCCATCAAAGAGACATTATCACCACTGTCCACCACAGGGACATTTTCCTGTGAAACACAGGAACATCTTCCCCAATATTCACCACAGATATGTCCTCCACAAGTTCTACCACAAGGAAAACATCCACGCTGTCCAACACAGAGATGTTCTCCCCACTGTCCACCACAGGGACATCCTCCCATCTGTCTACCACAGGGATGCCCTTTACACTGACCAACACAGGGATGTCCTCACAAATGTCCACTAAAAGAATTTCAACTACGGTACCACAGAAATGTCCTCCACACTGTCCACCATAGGGGCATCCTCTTGTGCACCACAGAAATGTCCTCCCAACTGTCCACCACAGAGATCGTCTCCCCACTGTGGATGACAAGGATGTCCTCCTGACTGTCCACCACAGTGATGTCCTGTTCAACACAAGGATGTCCTTTCCACTGGCCACCACAGGGATGTCCTCTCCACATTCCACCACAGTAAAATCCTTCCCAATGTCAACCACAGGGAAGTCCTCCCCACTGTCCCCAACAGGCACGTCCTCCCTAATGTCCACCACAGGGACTTACTCTCCACTGTTCACCACAGTGTTGTCCTCCCCTCTGTTCACCACATGAATGTTCCCATCATTGTCCACCACAGAAAAGTCCTCCTGTGTACCACATGAATGTCCTCCCTACTGTCCCCAATAGGCACATCCTCCCTACTGTCCACAACAGGGACTTCCTCTCCACTGTTCACCACATGAATGTCCCCATCATTGTCCACCACAGAAAAGTCCTCCTGTGCATCACAGGAAGGTCCTCCCCACTATCCACAACAGAGATATCCTCCCTACTGTCTAGCATAGGGACGTTCCCCCCCATTGTTCACTACAGGTACGTCATCACCACTGTTAAGCAAAGAGATGTCCTTTCCACTTCCATCACAGTGTTGTGTGCCCCACTGTTTACTCTAGCAATGTCCTCCTGTGCACCACAGTGATGTCCCTTTCACTCTCCAAAAAAGGGGTGTCCTCCCAACTGTCCACCACAGGGGCTTCCTCCCCTGTGGAGGAATGTCCTCTACATTGTCCATCACATAGATGTCCTTGCCACTGTCCACCACAGGGACGTCTTCCACTCTGTTCACCACAGGGACATTATCGCCACTGTCCACCACAGGGACATTTTCCTGTGCAACACAGGAACGTCTTCTGCCCTATCCACCACAGAGATGTCCTCCACAAGTTCCACTGCAAGTGAATCCTCCACACTGTCTAACACAGAGATGTTCTCCCCACTGTCCACCACAGGAACATCTTCCCATCTGTCCACCACATTGGCGTCCTTTACACTGACCACAACAGAAATGTCCTCACAAATGTTCACCAAAGGAATGTCCTCCTCTGTACCACAGAAACATCCTCCCCACTGTCCACCACAGCAATGTCCTCCTGTTCACCACAGGGATGTGCTTTCCACTGGCCACCACAGGGACGTCCTCTCCAATTTCCACCACAGTGAAATCCTCCCCACTGTCCACCACAGGAACGCCCTCTATACTGTCCACCATAGGGGCTTCTTCTCCACTGTTCACAACAGTGATGTCCTCCCCACTGTTCACTACATGAATGTCCTCATCATTGTCCACCACAGGGAAGTCCTCCTGTCCACCACAGGAAAGTCCTCCCCACTGTCCACAACAGAGATGTCCTCCCTACTGTCCACCATAGGGACCTCCTCTCCATTGTTCACAACAGGTATGTCATCATCACTGTCAATCACAGAGATGTCCTCCCCACTGTCAACTACAGGAACATCCTTCTCAATGTCCACTACAGGGATGTCCTCATCACAGTCCACAACAAAGAAGTCCTCCACACTGTCCATCACAGGAAAGTCCTCCCCATTGTCTAACATGGGAATGTCCTTCTCACTGTTTACAACAGGGATGTCCTATCCACTTTCCACCAAAGTTAAATCCTCTACACTGTCCTCCATAGGTAGATCCTCCCCACTGTGAACCACAGAGAGCTCTTCCCCACAGAAACGTCCTCCACACTGTCTACAAAAGGGACGTCCCCTCTATAATACACCACAAGTACATCCTCTGCACTTTATAACATAAAGAAATCCTTCCCACTGTCCACCACAAAGGCATCCTCCTCACTGTAAACCACAGGGAATTCCTCCCCACTGTCCACCAAAGGGACATCCTCCTCACTGTCGACCTGAGAGATGTCTTCCTCACTGGCCACCACTGGAACATCCTCCACACTGTCCACCACAAGGAAGTCCTTTCCACTGTCCACCACAGGGACGTCCTCCCCACTGTCCACCACAACGATGTCCTCCTCACTATCCACCACATAGAGGTCCTCCCCACTCTTCCCAGGAGGGAAGTCCTCAACACTGTCCAACACAGGGATATCTTCTGCACTGTAAACCACAAGGATATCCTCCCCATGTTCCACCACGGGTACATCTTCCCCACTGTCCATTACATTAATATACATCTCACTGTCCACCACAGTAATGTCTTACCCACTGTCCACCAAAGTGATTTTATCCCCACTGTCCACCACAGGGAGGTCCTCAACACTGTCCAACACAGAGATGTCTTCCCCACTGTCCAACATAGGGACATCTTCCACACTGTCCACCATAGGAACGTTCTCTCCACTATTCACAAAAAAGATGTCCTCCTGTGTGCCACAGGAACGTCCTCACCTCTATCTTTCACAGTGGTGTCCTCCACACTGACCACCAAAGGGACATCCTCCACACTGTCCACCAGAGAGATGTCCTCTCCAATGTCCACCACAGGGACATTCTCAACACTGTCCATTAAAGGGATGTTGTCTTGTGTACCACATGGATGTCCTCACCTCTGTCTACAAAACGGGCATTCTCCCCACTGACAACCACCAGGACATCCTTCACACTGTCCACCACAGAGATGTCCTTTCCACTGTCCACCACAGAAATGTCCCTTTCACTGACCACAACAAAGAAGTCATCCCTACTGTCCATCACAGGAAAGTTTTCCCCAATGTCCTACACAGGGAAATCCTTCATACTGTTCACCACAGGGACATCCTCCTCACAGTCCACCAAAATGAGGTCTTCACCCCTGTCCACCACAGGGTTGTCATCTTCACTGTCTTCCACAGGGAAGTCCTCCTGACTGTCCATTACAGGAACATCCTCTCCATTATAAACCACAAGGAAGTCCTCCCCACTTTAAACCATAGAGCAATCCTCCCCACTGTCCACCATAAGATGTACTATCCAGCATCCACACTGGAATGTCCTCCTCAAGGTGAACTACAGGGGAGTCCTTTCCACTGTCTACAATAGGGACATCCTCCCCACTGTCCACCAGAAGAACGTCTTTGCCACTGTCCAACAATGGGACCTCCTTTTCACTGTCCACAATAGGGAAGTCTTCCCAAATGTCCACAAAAGTTATGTCCTCCCACTGTCCACCACAGAGATTTTCTCCCCACTCTCCACCACAGGGATGTCTTCCCCACTGTCTACCAAAGGGAATCCTCCCCACTGTCCACCAAATGGACGTCATCTTGACTGACCACCACAGAGAAGTTCTTTCCACTGTTCACCACAGGGAAGTCCTCCATGCTGTCCACCTCAGGAATATCTTCCACACTGTAAACCAGAAGGATGACCTCCCCACTTTCCATCATGGTTACATCCTCTCCACTGTCTATTACAGGGATGTTAATCTCACTGTCCACCTCAGAGATGTCTTGCCCACTGCCCACTACAAAGAAGTTTTCTCCACTGTTTATGAAATGGACATCCTCCTCAGTGTTCACCACAAAGATGTCTTCCCCATTTTCCACCACAGGGAATTCCTCCAGATGGTCCACCACAGAAAGGTCATCCTCACTTTCCGCCACAGGGATGTCCTTCCCACTGTCCACAATAAAGAAGTCCTCCACATGGTCCATCACAGAAAAGTCCTACCCACTGTCCAACACAGAGATATCCTCTCAATGTCCACAACAGGAATGTCCTCCCCACAGTCCACCACAGGTAATTCCTCCACATTGTCCACCACAGGTTCATCCTCTCCACTGTCCACCACAGAGACCTCCTCACCATTGTACAGCACAGAGATGTCCTCCACACTGTCCACCACAGAGACATCCTCCCAACTGTCCATCACAGGGACATCGTCACTACTGTCCACCACAGAGATGTCCTACAAACAGTCCACCTCAAGGACATCATCCACTCTGTCCAACACAAAGACATTCTTTAAATTGTCCAATACATGGACATCCTCTCCACTGTCCACAAAAATGATGTCCTCCACACTGTCCATCACAGGGAGTTCCTCACCACTGTCCTGCACAGGGATGTCCTTCTGTGTACCACAGGGATGTCCTCACCTCTGTCTACCACAGGGGCATCCTCCTCACTGACCACCACAGGGACATCCTCCACACTGTCCACCACAAAGATGTCAACTACAGGAATATCCTCCTCTGTACCACAGAAATGTCCTCCCCACATAGGATCATTCTGTTGTGCACCAGAGAGATATCTTCCCAACAGTTCACCACAGTGTTTAGTTCTCCCCACTGTCCAACACAAAAATTTTTCCCCACTGTCCTCTTCATTGTCATCCTTCTCATTGTCCAGCACAGGAATGTCTTCCCCACTGTCCACCACATTTATGTTTTTCCAGTGTACACCACAGGGATGTCCTCCTCTCTGTCTACCACAGGTATGTCCTTCTCACTATCCACCATAAAGCTCTCCTCCTGACTGTCCACCACAGGGATGTCTTTCTCACTGTACAACACAAGGACATCCTCTCAAATGTCCACCACAGGGACGTCCTCCTCTGCACAATGGGAACATACTTTCCATGGTCCATCTCTAGGACATCCTACCGACTTTCTATCAGAAAGAAATCCTCCCCACTATCCACCAAAAGACATCCTCCTCACTGTCCACCACAGAGATGTCCTCCTCTCTGTCAACCACAGGGAATTTCTCCCCACTGTCCACCCCAGGGATGTCCTCCCCAGTGTCCACCACAGGGACATCATCCTCACTGTCCACCACAGTGACGTCCTCCATATGCTCCACCACAAGGACATCCTCCTCACTGGTTTCACAGAGAAGTCCTTTCCACTGTCCACCCCAGGGAAGTCCTCTCCACTGTCCACAATAAAGACTTCCTCCACACTGTCAACCACAGGGACATCCTCACCAATGTCCCGCACAGGGTGTCCTCCAAACTGACCACCAAAGGGACGTCCTCCACACTGTCCACCACAGAGATGTCCTCCCCACTGTCCAGAACACGGATATCCTCTCCACTGTCCTCCAAAGGGATGTCCTTCTGTACACCACAGGGATATCATCCCCACTGTCATCCAGAGGGACGTCTTCTTGTACACCAAAGTGATGTCCTCCACCCTGTCCACCACATAAATGTCCTTTCCAATGTCCACCACAGAAATGTCCTCCTCTGTACCACAGAAACGTCCTCCACACTGTCCACCATAGGGACGTGATCTTGGGCACCACAGGGACGTCCTCCCAACTGTCCACCACAGTGATATTCTCCCCACTGTCCATGACAAGGATGTCCTCCCCACTGCTCACCACATTGATACCCTCCTGTTCACCATACGGACTTCCTCCCCACTGTCCACCAGAGTGACATCTTACCCACTGTCCACATCTGGGATGTCCTCCCCACTGTCCACCACAGGGACATCCTTCCCACCATCCTCCACAGGGATATCTTCTGCACTGTAAACCACATGGATGTCCTTTCCACTTTACTCCACAAGTACATACTCCCCACTGTCTGTTACAGGGATGTCCATTTCACTCTCCAAATCAGAGTTCTTACCCACTGTCTACCACAAGGATTAGCTCATCACTGTCCACCACAGAAAAGTTTTTCCCACTGTTCACAACAAGAATGTCCTCTGCACTCTCCACCACAGAAATGCACTCTCCACTGTCCTCCACAGAGACTTGCTCTCCACTGTACACCACAGGGAAGTCCTTCCGATGGTCCACCACAGGAACGTCATCCTCACTTTCTGCCTCAGAAATATCCTCCCCACTGTCAATTACAGGGACATCCTCCCCATGGTCCACCACAAGGATTTCCTCCTCACTGTCCACAAGAAAGTAGTCCTCCACACTGTCCATCACAGGAAAGTCCTCCCCACTGTCCACCACAGGGATGTCCTCCCCACTGTCCCCCACAGGTAAATCCTCCACACTGCCCACCACAGGTACATCCTTTCCACTGTCCTCCACAGAGATTTCTTTCCCACTGTACAGCACAGAGACTTTCTTTACAATGTCTACCACAGGGATGTCCTCCTGTGTACCACAGAATCATCTTTCCCACTGTCAACTACAGGGTTGTTCTCCTCACTGACCACCAAAGGAACATCCTCCACACTGTCCACCACAAAGATGTACTCCCCACTGTCCACCACAGGGACATCCTCCCCACCGTCCACCACAAACATATTTTTTACACTGTCCCCTACTCTGTGTTCTCCACAATGACCACCAAAGGGACATCCTCCACACTGTCCACCACAGGGACATTTTCACCACTATCCACTACAGGGACATCTTCTTGTGTACTACAGGGACGTCCTGATGTCTGTCTACAACAGGGGCATACTCCACACTTATCACCACAGGGACATCCTCCACACTGTCCCTCACAGAGATGTCCTCCCCAATGTCTACCATAGGGATATCCTCCCAACTGTTCACCAAAGGGATGTCCTCTCCACTGTCCACCACAGAGATATTCTTCCCATTGACCACCAGAGTGATGTTCTCCTTACTGTCCACCACAGGGAAGTTCTCTTATGGACCAGAAGGATGTCCTCCACACTGTCCACTGCAGAGATGACCTCCACACTGTCCATGACAAGGATGTCCTTCCCACTAACCAACACAGCGATGACCACCTGTTCACAACAGGAATGTCCTTTCTACTGTCCACCACATGGACGTCCTCCCCACTTTGCACCACAGTGAAATCCTTCCCACTGTCAACCACAAGGAATTCGTTCCCACTGCCCACCACAGGGACATCCTCCCTACTGTCCAACCCAGGAATTTCTCCCTTCTGTTCACCAAAGTGATGTTCTTCCCAATGTCCACCACAGGAATTTTCACCTCATTATCATCCACAGGGAAGTTCTCCTGTGCACCACATAAATGTCCTCCCCCCTGTTCAAAACAAAGATGTCCTCCCAACTGTCTACTATAGGGACATCCTCCCCATTGTCCACAACAGGTACTTCAGCACCACTGTCAACCACAGAGATGTCCTCCTTACTTCCTCCACAGTGTTATCATCCCCACTGTCCACCCCAGTGATGTCCTCCTGTGTACCACACTGATGTCCTCCTCACTCTCCACCACAGGAGTGTTTCCCCAACTGTCCACCACAGGAGCATCTTCCCCATTGACCACCAGAGGGATGTCCTCCACACTGTCCAACACATAGATGTCCTTTCCACTGTCCACCACAGTGACAACCTCCCGACAGTTCACCAAAGAGATTTACTATCCTCTGTAAATTACAGGGGTGTCCTCCAGTATACCAAAGGGGCATTCTCCCCATTGTCCACTACAGGGGCACCTTTTCCATTGACCACCACAGGGATGTCCTTCCCACTGTCAACCAAAGGGGAATTCTTCCTAATGTCCGCCACAGATATGTCCTCCTCACTATCCACAGCAAAGAAGTCCTCCTCAATTTCCATCACAGGAAAGTCCTCCCCACTGTCCAACACATGGATGTCCTCCACACTGTCTACCACAGGTAAATCCTGCACACTGTCCACCACAAGTACATCCTTCTCACTGTCCACAACAGAGACCTCCTCCTCACACTATAGCACAGAGAAGTCCTCCAAACTGTCTACTACCAGGACATTCTCCTGTGTACCACAGAAACATCTTCCTCACTGTCCACCACAGGGGCATGCTCACACTGTTCACCACAGAGATGTCCTCCCCACTGTCCAACACAGGGACATCATCCCCACTGTCCATCACAAGAACATCCTTTACACTGTCCACCACTGAGACATCATTTACACTGTCCACCACAGGGATGTCCTCTCCACTGTCCACAAAAAGACATCCTCTACACTGTCCACCACAGGGACATCCTCACCTCTGTCTACCACAGGGGCATCCTCTCCTTTGACCACAACAGGGAAATCCTCCACAGTGTCCTCCACAACAATGTCCTCCTCACTATCCAACACAGGGTTATCCTCCCCACTGTCCACCAAAGGGACGTCCTCCCCACTGTCCACCAGAAAAATGTCCTACTTACTGTCCACCAAAGTGACATTCGACCCACTGTCCACCATAGAGACATCCTCCTGTGCACCCCAGGAATGTAATCCCCACTGTAATTCAGAGGAACGTCAATTTGTGCACCACAGGGACTTCCTACACATTGTCCACCTCAGAGACATGCTCCTCATTTTTCAACACAGGGAAGTTTTCCCAACTGTCCACCACAGGAAAATCCTCATCACTGTCCACCACAGGGGTTTCCTTCTTATTGACCAGAACAGGAACATTCTCCCCATTGTCCATTACATAGATCTCACCCCCACTTTCCACCACAAGGACATCTTTCCCATTGTTCACCACAGGGACATCCTCTTGTGCAACACAGTGACGTCTTCCCCACTGTGCACCAAGGGAATGTTATTTCCACAGTCCATCACAAAGACATCCTCCCCACTATCTACCACAGGTATGTCCTTTCCACTCTCCACAACAGAGACTTCCTCCGCACTGTACTGCACAGAGTTGTTCTCCACACTGTCTACCACATGGAAATCCTTTTGTGTACCACAAAAACCTCTTTCCCACTGTCCAGCACAGGAATGTGTTCCCCAATGACAACCAAAGGGACATAACCTATAGTGTCCACAAAAATGATGTCCTCCCTACTTTCCACCAAAGTGACATCCTCCCAACTTTCCACAACACGGATATCCTGGACACTGTCCACCAGAAGGGTGTCCTTCTGTACACCACAGGAACCTCTTCTCCACTGTCCAACAAAAGGATGTCCTCCACACCAGTCCACCACAAGGACATCCTCCCCACTGTCCAACACAGAGATTTTCTCCCTAGTGTCTATGACATGAACGTCCTCCACACGGTCTTCCACATTGATGTCCTCACTATGGTCCACCACAGAGACATTTTCCCCACTGTTTAACACAGAGATGTTCTTCCCACTGTCTTCCACATAGACGTCATCCCCAATTTCCACCACAGGTACATCCTCCCCATTTTTCACCACAGCGATGTCCTTCTCACTATCCACAACAAGGACAGCAGTCCACAGTCACAACAGGGATGTTGTTTCCATTGTCAGCCACAAGAATGTCCTTCCCACAGTCCACTGCAGTGAAGTCCTCCCCACTGTCCATCACTGGGATATCCTCATCACAGTCCACCAAAGGGATGTCCTCCCCATTGTCCAACACAAGGATGTCCTGCCCACTGTCCACCACAGGGATGTCCTCCCCAGTATCCACCACAGAGACATCCTCCTCACTCTCCACCACAGAGAAATCTTCTCCCTGTGCACCTCAAGGACACCCTCCCTACTGTGCACTACAGGGATGTCTTTCACAGTGTGAACGACAAGGATGTCCTCCCTAATGTCCACCAAGAAGAAATCATCTTCACTGTCCATTACAGGGATATCTCTTTCACTGTCCACCACAGAGATGTCCAAACATCTGTCCACCACAGGGAATTCCTCCACACAGTCCACCACAGGGAAATCTTTTCTACTGTCCACAACAGGGATGCCCTTCTCACTATTCACCATAGGTATGTCCTCCTCACAGTCCACCATAGAGAGGTGCTTCCCACTGTAAACCACAGAACGTCTTCCTCATTGTCCACCACAGGGATGTCCTTTCCATTGTCCAACACATTTATGTCCTTCCACAATGTCCACCACAGGGACATCCTCCTCACTGTCCACAACAGGGACATCATCACCACTCTCCACCTCAGGGAAACCCCCCTGTGAACCCCAGAAATGTCTTCCCCTCTGTCTACTATAGAGAGGTCTCCACATTGTCCACTGCAAGGATATCCTTCACATTGTCCAACACAGTGTTGTTCTCCCCACTATCCAGCAAAGGGACATCCTTCCCACTTTCCACCACAGGGACCTGCTTTACACTGTCCACCACAGGTACGTCCTCAAAACTGTCCACCACAGGGACATCCTCTTGTGTACCACTGGAACATCCTCACCACTGTCCCCCATAGGCTGTCCTTCCAACTGACCACCAAAGGGACGTCCTTCCCACTGTCTACCATAGGGATATTCACACTTCTTTCCACTATAGGGAAGTCCTCTTCTGTGCCAAAGGGACATCCTCATCTCTGTCTACCATAGGGGCATCCTTCCCAGTGACCATCTCAGGGACATCCTCCACACCGTCCACCACAAAGATGTCCTCACCACTGTCCACCATGGAGATATCCTCCCCACTGTCCACCAAAGAGATGTCCTTCCCTCTCCACCAGAGAAATATTCTATCCTCTGTTCACCACAGAGATGTTCTCCTCACTGTCCATCACAGGAAAGTCCTCCTGTCCACCACAGGGATGTAAATCCCACTGTCATCCAGAGGGACACTCTCTTGTGCACCACAACTATGTCCTTGACACTGTCCACCACAGAGATGTCGTCCCCAATGTCCACCAGAGGAATGTCCTCCTCTGTACCACAGAAACGTCCTCCCCACTGTTGAACATAGGGGCATTCTCTTGTGCACCACAGGGATATCCTCCCAACTGTCCATCACAGAGATGTTCTTCCCACTGTCCACCACTGCTATGACCTCCTGTTCAGCACAGGGAAGTCCTTTCCACCATCCAACACAGGGACGTCCTCCCAACTTTCCACCACAGTGATGTCCTCCCTACTGTCAACAACAGGGAAGTTCTCCCAACTGTCCACCACAGGGATGTCCTTTCTACTGTCCACCACAGGGACTTCCATTCCAATGTTCACCACATGATGTCCTCCCCACTGTCCAACACAGGAATGTCTGCCTCATTGTCCACCACAGGGATGTCCTCCTGTGCACCACAGAAACATCGTGCACACTGTCCACAACAGACATGTCCTCCCTACTCTCCACCATAGTGACATTCTCCCCATTGTCCACAACAGGTATGTTGTCACCACTGTCAACCACAGAGATGTGCTACCCACTGTTTTTAATAGAGTTGTCCTTTCCACGATTCACCACATCGACATCCTCTTGTATACCACAGGGACATCCTCACCACTGGCCACCAAGGAAATTTCTTCCCCACTGTCCATCACAGATGCATCCTTTCATTTGACCACCATATGGATTTCCTCCTCACTGTCCACCACAGAGATATCCTACCCACTCTCCACTACAGGGCATTCCTCCCCACTGTCCACCACAAAAATTTTTCCCCACTGTCCTCCTCAGGAATGTCCTTCTCATTGTCCACCACAGGTATGTCTTTTCCACTGTCCACCACAGGTACTTTTTTCTAGTGTCCACCACAGGGACGTCCTCATCTCTGTCAACCACAGGGATGTCCTCCTTACTGTCCACCACAAAGATGTCCTCTCGACTGTCCAACAGAGAGACATTTTTCTCCCTGTAAAACACAAGGGCATCCTCACAAATGTCCACAATAGAAACATCCTCTGCACCACAGGAACGTTCTCTCCATGGTCCATAACAAGGATGTTTTAACCACATTTTACCAAAGAGATATCCTCCCAATTGTCCACCAAAAAGACGTCCTCCCCACTGTAGACCACAGGGATGTCCTCCTCACTGGAGGAAATACTCCCGACTGTCCACCACAGAAATGTCCATCCCAGTGTCCACCCCAGGGACGTCCTCCTCACTTTCCACCAAAAGGACATCCTCCACGTGGTCCATCACATGGACTTTCTCCTCACTGGTTTCACAGAGAAGTCCTTTCCACTGTCCACCACAGGGACATTGTCCTCACTGTCTACCACAGGGACCTCCTTCCCACTGTCCACAACAGAAAAGACCTCCTGACTGTCCACCACATGAAAGTCGTCCTCACAGTCCACCACAGAGACATCCTCCCCACTTTCCACCACTTTGATGTCCTCCCCACTGTCCACCACTTGGATGTCCTCCCCACTGTCCAATACAGAAATATCCTCCCCAGTGGCCATCACAGATACATCCCCCTCACTGTCCACCACAAAGATGTTTTTCCCCAAATCCACCACTGTGTGGTCCTTCCCACTGTACACCACACGGATGACTTCTGCACTGTAAACCACAAGGATTCCCTCCACACTTTCTGCCACCGGGACAACCTCCCCACTGTCCATTACTGGGATGTCTCTCTCACTGTCTACCACAGAGATTTCCTACCCACTGTCCTCCAAAGGAATTTTTCCCCTCTGTCCACAATGGAGAATTTTTTTCTCACTGTCCACCACAGGGACATCCTAATCACTGTCTCAATAGGGATGTCTTCCCAACAATTCACACCAGAGACATGCTCCCCACTGTCTACCACAGGCAAGTTCTCTCGAATTTCCACCACAGGAACATCCTCTTCACTCTTCACCACAGAGACGTGCTCCCCAGTGTCCAGCACAGGCAAGTCCTCCCAACTGTCCATCACAGGTATGTCCTCCTCACTGTCTACCACAGAGATGACCTCCCCACTTTCCTCCAATAGGACATCCTCCCAAATGTCCACTACAGGAATATCTTCTCACTGTCTACCACAGTGATGTCCTCTCCACTGTCCACCACAGTGATGTTCGCCCCACTGTCCAAAGGGACATCCTTTATACTGTCCATCACATGGCATCCTCCTCACTGTCCACCACAAATAAGTCCTCCACACTGTCCACCACAGGAAATTCCTCCCCATTATCCACAAGAGAAATGTCTTTTTCACTGTCCACCATAGGGAAGTCCTCCCCACTTTCCACCACAGGGATATTCTATCCACAGTCCATTACAGGGTTGTCCATCTCACTTTTCACCACAGAGGTGTCCTGCCTATTGTACACCACAGGGATTTCCTCCTCACTGTCCATCACAGTGATGTCCTTCCAACTGTCCACCTCAGAGACACACTCCCAATTTTCCACCACAGGGAAGTTTCCCCAACTGTTCACCAAAGGAAAATCCTCGTCATTGTCCACCACAGGGGCTTCCTCCTTTTTGACCAGAACAGGGACATCCTCCCCACTGTCCATTACATAGATCTCACCCCCACTTTCCACCACCGGTATGTCCTCTCCATTGTTCACCACAGGGATGTCCTCCTCACTACCCACTGTCCACCACAGGGATGTCCTCCACAAAGTCCACCACAGGGAATTCTTTTCCACTGTCCACAACAGGGACACCCTTCTCATTGTTCACCACAGAGATGTCCTCCACACTGTCCACCACAGGGACATCCTCCCCACCATCCACCACAGTGATGTCCTCCTCACTGTCCAACACAGAAAAGTCCTCCTGACTGTCCACCACAAAAAGTCCTCCTCCCTGTCGACCATAGGGATGTCCACTCCACTGTCCATCACAGGAATGTTTTTCTGACTATCCAACACAGGGATGTACTCCTCTTTCTCCACCACAGAGTCTTGCTCCCCCATGTCCACCACATGGGCATCCTCCTCACTGTCCACCACAGAAAAGTCCTCCCCACTGTCCACCTCAAGGGTGTCCTCCCCACTCTCCACCACAGGGGCATCCTTCTCACTGACCACCAAAGGGATGTCATCCAAACTGTCTACCACAGAAATGTCCTTCCAACTGTCCATCACAGGGACATCCTCCACACTGTTTACAACAATGACATCCTCTACTGTGCCACAGGGATGTCCTTCTCACTGTCCAACACAGAAATGTCCTTTTTACTGTCCACCACAGCGATGTCATTTCATCATTCCACCACTGGTATGTCCTTTCTATTGTCCCATAGAGACATCCTCAACATTGTTAACAACAGAGAAATCCTCCTCAATGTCCACCAAGGAAAGTCCTCCAGTGCAGCACAAAGACATCCTCTATAATGACCAAAACAGAAACGTCTTCTTCACTGTCCAAGCTAGCATTTCCTCTCCACTGTCCACCACAGTGATGTCCTCCTCACTGTCCACCACAGAGAAATTTTTCCACTGTCCACCAAAGGGACATCCTCCTCACTGTCCACCAAAGGAATGTCTTCCCCACTGTCCACCAAAAACATCTTTCCTCCTGTACAACACAGGAACATCCTTCCCATAAAACACCTCAAAAGTGTCCTCCCCACTTTACACCATAGAGAAATCCTCCCCACTGTCCACCACAAAGATTTCCTCCCCACTGTCTGCACAGGGATTTCCTCCTCACTGTCAACCACAGGGAAGTCCTCCCCAATATCCACACAAGGGACATCCTCCCCACTGTCCACCAGAGGGATGTCTTCCCCACTGTCCACCACTGGGACATCCTCCCCACTGTCCACGACAAGAAAGTCCTCCCCAATGTCCACCACAGGGTCATCGTCCTCACTGTCCATCACAGAGATATCCTCACCACTGTCTACCACATAGATGTGCTCTCAACTTTCCACCACAGAAAAGTCCTCCCTGTGGTCCACCACAGGAATGTCATTCTCACTTTCCACTACAGGGATGTGCTCCCCACTGTCAAATACAAGGACATCTTCCCCACTGTCTACCACAGTGATGTCATCCCAACTGTCCACCACAGGGAAATACCACTCACTATACACCGCAAATATATCCTCCACACTATCCACCAATAGGACAATCTCTTATTGTCCACCACAGGGACATTCTCTTTTGCATTACAGGAACGTCCTCCCCACAACAGTGAAATCCTCTCCACTGTCCACCACAGGGACTTCCTCCATACTATCTACACCAGAAAAATCTGCCACAGAAAAAACCTCCTCACAGTTCAAAGCAGGGAAGTCCTCCTCAATGTCCACCACAGAGAAGTCTTCTCAACTGTCCACCACAGCAACGTTTTTTCCAGTGTCAGGTACAGGGATCTCTTTCAAACTGTAACCCACTGTATCCTCCCCACTGTCCACCACAGGGACATTCTTCCCACAATTTGCCACAGTAACATCCTTTTCACTGTCTACCACACAAATATCCTCCCCACTGTCCACCACAGGAAAGTCCTCCATACTGTCTACCACAGAAAAATCCTCCCCACTGTCCACATCAGGGGCATTCTCCTAAATGTCCACCACAAGGATGCCTTTGTGACAGTCACAATAGGGATGTCCTTTTCACTGTCCACCACAGAAACTTTCTCCCCACTGTCAACCATATGGACATCCTCCTGTATATCATAGGAAAGTCCTCACCACTGTGCACCACAGGGACATCCTCCTGTGTACCACAGGGACATTCACCCCACTGTCCAAGACAGGGAAGTTGTCCTGTGCACCACAGTGACATCCTTCTAAGTGTCTACCACTTACATATTTTCCCAACTGTCCACCACTGGGATGTCCTCTTACTGTTCACCACAGGAACATCTTCCCCACTGCCCAGTAAAAGGATGTTCTCCCCACTGTCGACCACACTTAAATCCTCCTCACTGTCAATTACAGAGATGTCCTTTCCACTGTCCACCACAGAGATGTCCTCCTCACAGTTCACCACAGGGAATTTCTCAACACTCTCTACAGATCTGTTTTCCCAAATATCCACCACAGGGACTTCCTACCCACTGTCCACCACAATGCCATCCTTCTCACTGTCCACCTCAAGAAAATCCTTTCCTCTCTCCATCACAGGGAAATCCTCCTAACTGTCCATAACAGATAAGTCCACCCCACTGTAAACCACAGGAATATTTTCCTCACTGTCCACCACAGGGTCATACTCCTTACTGTCCACAAAAAAAATCCTTTTCATTGTCCACCATAGGGATATTTTCCTCACTGTCACCACAGGTTTGGCCTCTTCACTGTCTACCACAGAAACGTCCTCCCCACTCTTCACCAAAGGGAAGTTCTAAACACTGTCCACCAAAGGGACATCCTCCTCTCTACTACCACAGAGACGTCCTCACCACTTTCCACCACATGGGCATCTTCCCCACTGACCACCACAGGAACAGCCTCAACAGTTTCCACCACAGAGATGTCTTCCCACTGTCCACCAAAGGGACGTCCTCCTGTGCACCACATGGACTTCCTCCAAACTGTCCACAACAGAGATGTTTTCTCAACTGTCCACCACAGTGATGTCCTCCCCACTGACCACCACAGAGATGACCTTCCCATTGTCCACCACATAGACATCCTTTCCAATGTCCACTACTGGGACTCCTCCTGTGTACCACAGCTATGTCCTCACTACTGTCCACCACAGAGGTGTCCTCCCAACTGACCACCATACTGATGTCCTCACCACTGTCCTCCACAGGGGTATCCTCCCTACTGTCCAGCACAGGAATTTCTTTTGCACTGTAAACCACAAGGATCTAGTCTCCACTTTCCACCACTGAGAAATCCTCCTCACTGTCGAACATAAAGAGGTCCTTCTCACTGTACACAGAGATGTCTTTCTCACTGTCAACCACAAGAAAGTCCTCCCAACTGTCTACCAAAGGGACATCCTCACCACTGTTCACTACAGAAACATCCCCCATTGTCCACCACTGGGACTTCCTCTCCACTGTCCACCACAGTGAAGTCCTCTCCAAAGTCCACCACAGGAACATCCTCTCCACTGTCCACCACATGGATATCCTTCCCACTGTCCACCAGAGGGATGTCTTTTCAGTGTCCACCACAGAGACATCCTACCCACCGTCTACCACAGGGACATCCTCCTAACTGTCTACCTCACAGAAGTCATCCCCAGTGTTCACCACATGGAAGTCTTCCACACCTTACACCACAGGGATATTTTCTGCACTGTAAACCACAAGAATGTCCTCCCCACATTACACCACAGATACATCCTTCCCACTGTCCTTAGAGGGATGTTCTTCACACTGTCCACCACAGATATGTCTTACCACTGTCCAACACAGGGATTTTCTCCTCAATGTCCTCCACAATAAGTCTTCCATACAGTCCACCACAGGAACATCCTCCTCACTTTCCACCACAGAAATGTCCTCCCTACTGTCAAGCAAAAGGATATCCTCCCCACTGTTCACAACAGAGATGTCCTCCTCACTGTCCACAACCAAGAATTCCTCCCCACTGTCTAAACACGGATGTCCTTCTCACTATCCATCACAGGGATGTCCTCTCTACTGGAAACCACAGAGACTTGCTCCAAAGTGTACACCACAGGGACTTTCTCCCACTGTACACCACAGGGATGTCCTTTCCACAGTCCACCACCGGAATGTCCTCCCCATTGTCTATCACAGGAATGTCCTCCCCACCCTCCACCACAGAGATTTCCTCCTTACAGTCCACCACATAGAAATCCTTCCCACTGTTCTCCACAGGAAAGTTCTACCACAGGGATGTCTTCTGCACTGTAAACCACAAACATGTCCTCCCCACATTTCACAACAGGTACATCATCCCTCTGTGTATTGCAGGGATATCATCTCATTGTCAACCACAGAGATGTCCTACACACTGTCCACAACTTGGACATCCTCCTCTCTGTCCACCACAGAGATGTCCTACCCACCTTCCACCACAGAGACATGCTCCCGACAGTCCACCATAGAAAAGTCCTCCTGACTGTACACCACAAAATAGTCCTCCTAATTGTCTACAACAGAGATGTCCACCAGACTGTCCATAACAGGTAAATTTTCCCAACAGTTCAACACAGGGATATACTCCTCACTGTCTACCACTGGGATGTCCTATTCACTGTCGACCACAGAGTCTTCCCCTTCCATGTCCACCACAGGGACGTCCTCCTCACTGTCCACCACAGGGATGTCCTCCCCATTGTCTACCACAGAAATGACCTCCCAAATCTCCACCTCAAGGACATCCTCCCTATTTTCCAACACAGGGGCATCCTTCTCATTGACCACCACAGGGATGTCCTCCAAACTGTCTAGCACAAAGGTGTCCTTCCCACTGTCCACCAGAGTGACATCCTCCACAATGTCCACAACCTGGACATCCTCTTGTGCACCACACGGAAATCCTTTTCACTGTCCACCACAGAGATATTCTTTTTACTGTCCACCACAGAGACATACTCCGCACAGTCCACCACTGATATGTTCTCCCCATTGTCAAACAGAGAGGTTCTACACAATGTCCACCACAGGGACGTCCTCCTCAATGTCCACCACAATGATGTTCTTCTGTGCACTACAGGAACGTCCTCTCTACTTACCACACCAGGGAGTTTCCTCTACACTGTCCAACAAAGAGATTTCATCCCCCTGGTCCACCACAAAAATGTCCTTTCCACAGTCCACCACAGGTATGTTTTTCCCACTGTCCACACAGGGATGTCCTACTCACTGTCAACCACAGGAAGGTCCTTCCCACTGTCCACCAAAGGGACATCCTCTCCACTGGCCACCAGAGGTATGTCTTCCCCACTATCCACCACTGGAACATCCTCCACACTATCCACCAAAAGGAAGTCTTCTGCAATGTCCACCACAGAGATGTCTTCCCTACTGTCTACCACAGGGACATCCTCTCAACCGTGTACAACAGGGATGTCCTCCTCAGAGTCCACCATAGAAATCCTCCCCACTGTTCACCACAGGGAAGTCCTCCACACTGTCTACCACAGGGATGTTTTCCATACTGTAAACTACAAAGATGTCCTCCCCACATTCCACAAAATGTACATCATCCTCAACTGTTTACCACAGGAACTTCCTCCTCATAATACACCACAAAGATGTCCTCCCCTCTTTACACTATAGAGAAATACTCCCCACTGTAAACCACAAAGACATCCTCCACACTGTCCACACAAAAGGGTCCTCCTCACTGTCAACCACAGGGAAGTCCTCCCCACCATTCACCAAAGGGACATCCTCCCCACTTTCCACCAGAGGGACGTCTTCCCCACTATCCACAACTGGGATGTCCTCCCCACTGTCCAACAAAATGACATCCTCCCCAATGTCCACCAGAGGGATGTCCTCTCCATTGTCCACCACAGGGATGTCTTCTCCACTGTCCACTACAGGAATATCCTCTCCACCATCCACCACAGTAATGTCCTCTCCACTGTCCACCACAATGATGTCTTCCCCACTGTCCACCACAGAGAAGTCCTCCAAACTGTCCACCACAAGGACATCCTCTATATTGTCCACCACAGTTATGTCCTCCTCACTGTCCACCACATTGAAGTCATCCCCACTGTTCACCACAGGGAAGTCCTCCACACTGTCCACCACAGGGATATCTTCCATACAGTAAAACACAAGAATGTTCTCCGCACTTTCGACCACGAGTACATCCTCCCTACTGTCCATTACAGGGATGTGCATCTCACTGTCCACCACAGAGATGTCATTTCCTATGTCCACCACAGGGACATCTTTCCCACTTTCCATTAAAGAAAATTCCTCCCTATTGTCCACCACAGGGATCTTCTCCCCACTGTCCACAACAGAAACATCCTTCTCACTGTCCACAACAGGGAAGTCCTCCTCACTGTCCACCACAGGGAAGTACTCTGAACTGTCCACCAAAGTGATGTTTTCTCCAGTGTCCATTACAGGGATATCTTCCAAACTGTTAACCACAAGGATGTCCTCCCCAAAATCCACCACAATGACATCCTCCACACTTTCCACCACAGTTACGTCCTCACCACTGTCAACCACAGAGATTTCCTCACCACTGTCTACCACAAGGACATCCTTCCCATTGTCCACTCTAGGGACCTCTTCCCCACTGTCCACCACAGGGACATCCTCCTGTGCATCACAGGAACATACTCCCAATTGTCTATGACATAGATGTTCTCCCACTGTCCACAACAGTGATGTCATCCCCACTGTCCACTGCAGGGACGTCTTCCTAAGTGTACACCACAAACATATCCTCCAGACTGTCCACCAAAGGGACATCCTCTTACTGTCCACCACAGGGACAATCTCTTGTGCACCACAGGAATGTCCTCCCCACTGTCCACCAAAAGGAGTATCCTCCTCACAGTCCATCACAGAGACGTCCTCCCAAAGTTTCACCACACAGACATTTTTTCCACTGTCCACCACAGGGACATTCTTCCCACTGTCCACCACAAGGATATACTCCTCACTGTCCAGCACAGGGACATCCTACCTACTGTTTACCACAGAGATTTCCTCCCCAATGTTCACCACAGGGATGTCCTCCTCATTGTCCACCACAGGGAAGGTTTTTTTGTTTTGCATCACAGGGACATCCTCCCCACTGTCCATCATAGAGACATCCTACCTTCTGTCAAGCACAGAGATGTTCTTGCCACTGTTCACCACAGGGGTGTCCTGCTTACTGTCCCTACAGTTATTACATCCTGTGCAACACAGGGGTTTCCTCCCAACTGTCCACAACAGTGAAATCCTCTCAAATCTCCATCACAGGGCTGTCATTTCCACTGTCTACCACAGGGATGTCCTCCCCATTGTCCACAACAGGAATGTCCTCCTCACTGTCCATCACAGTGAAATCCTTTCTATTGACCATCACAGGGATGTCTTCCACACTGTCCACCACAGACATGTTCTTCCCACAGTCTACCACAGTGATGTCTTTCCCACAGTCCACCACAGAGATGTTGTTTTTACTGTCCACCACAGAGGCATTCGCTTTATTGTCCACCACAGTGATGTGCTCCTGTGTACAAAAGGGACATCTTGATCACTGTCCATCACAGAGATGCCCTACCCACTGTCCACCAAAGAGATATTCTCACCACTGTCCACCACAGGGACATCCTCCTTTGTACCACAGTAACATCCTCAACATTGCCCACCACAAGGACGTCCTTCCTACTGACCACCACAGTGACATCCTCCACACTGTCCACCACAGAGATGTCCTCCCCACTGCACACCACAAGGACATCCTCCCCACTCTCCACCAAAGGGACATCCTCCCCACTGTTTACCACAGAGATGTCCTCCCCATGGTTCACCATAGAGACATTCTTTCCACTGTCCAAAAAAGAAACGTCCTCCTGTGTATCACAGGGACTTCCACCAGAGGGACATGCTCTTGTGCACCACAGGTACGTCCACCCCAATGTGCACCAAAGATATGTCCTCCCCAATGTCCACCACAGTAATGTCCTCCTGTGCACCACAGGGACGTCCTCTCCACTGTTTACAACAGGAGCATTCTTCTGTGCACCACAGGGACGTCCTCCTAACTGTCCACCACAGAGATGTTCTCCCGACTGTCCACCACAAGATATTCTCCCCACTGTCCACCACAAGGATGACCTTCTGTGCACCACATGGATGTCTTCCCCAGTGTCCACCACAAAGATGTTCTCCCCACTGTCCACCACAAGGATGACCTTTTGTGCACCACAGGGATGTCTTCCCCAGTGTCCACCACAAGGATGTTCTCCCAACTGTCTACCACAGGGACGTCCTCCCCACTCTCCACCACAGGAACATTTTCCCACTGTCCACCAAAGGGACATCCTCCCAACTGATCACAACAGGGATATCGTTCACACTGTCCACCACAAAGATATCCTCCCCACTGTCCACCACAGAAACATCCTACCCACTGTCCACTTTAGGGATATCCTCCTCTGCACCACAGGGAATTGCTCCCAACAGTCTACCACAGGAGGATGTTTCTGTGGTGGACAGTTGGAAGGATGTCCCTGTGCTGGACATTGAGGAAGATGTCCATGTGGTGGACTGTGAGTAATTTTCTGTGGTGACATTGGGGTGGACATCCCTGTGCTGGACAATGGAAAGGATATCCCTTGGTGGACAGTGGGAAGAATGTCCCTGTGGTGGACAGTGGAAAGGACATCCCTTTGGTTTAGAATGGGACAGATATTTCTGCGGTTGACAATGTGAAGGACTTCACTTTGGTGGTAAGTGGGGATAATATTTCTGTGGTGGACATTGGGGAGCAAGTTTCTAAGTTGGACAGTGGTGGGACATTTCTGTGGTGGACAGTGAAGAGGACATCCCTTTGGTGGAGAGTGGGGAGGACATCTCTGTTGTGGACAGTAGGGAGGACACCTCTGTGGTGGACAGTGAGAAGGATGTCCCTGTGTTGAACAGTTGGAAGGATGTCACTCTGGTGGACCGTGGAGAGGACATCACTGTTTTGGACAGTGTGTAGTACTTCCCTTTGGAGGTCAATGTGGAGGACACCCCTGTGTTGGACAGTGCAGAGGACATTTCTGTGGTGGACAGTGGGGAGGATTGTTCTGTGGTTGAAAGTGGGGAGGACATTGATGTGGTGGACAATGGGGAAGATGTCCTTGTGATGGACAGTAGGGAGGACATCTCTGTGGTGGAAACTGGGGAGGACGATCATGTGGAACCCAGGAGGCTATCCCTGTGGTGGACAGTGGGGATCACACCTCTGGTGGACAGTGAGGAGGACATTCCTGTGGTGGACAGTGGGGAGGACTTAATTTTGGTGGACAGTGGAAAGCATGTCTCTGTTGTGGACAGTGGGGAGGACATCCCTGTTGTGGACAGTGAGGAGCATGTCCCTGTGGTATACAGTGGGGAAGATGTCCCTGTGGTAGACAGTGGAAAGGACCACTGTTGTTGGACAGTGTAAGGATGTCCATGTGGTAAAAGGACAGTGGGGAGGACATCCCTGTGGTGTACAGTGAGGAGGACTTTCCTTTGGTAGACAGTGGAAAAAACTTCCCTGTGGTGGCAGTGCGGAGCACATCCCTCTAACGGACAGTGAGGAGTATATCTCTTTGGTGGAGAGTTGGAAGGACTTTCCTGTGGTAGACAATGTGGTAGATATCCCTATGGTGGACAGTGGAACAGATGTCCCTGTGGTGAATAGTGGGGAGGACAATCCTGTCATGGGCAGTGAGGAGGACATCCCTGTGATGGATAGTGGGGAGGACAAATCTGTGGTTGACAGTGGTGAGGACACTCTTGTTCATAATGGGGAGGACATCCCTGTGGTGGAGAGTAGTGAGTACTTCTCTGTGTTGGGCAGTGGGGAGGATGTCCCTGTGGCACACAGGAGGATTTCCTTGGGGTGGACAGTGGGGAGGACATCACTGTGTTGGACATTGGAAAAAACAACTCTTTGGTGGATAGTGGGGTGACGTCATTGTTGGCAGTGCAAAGGATGTTCCTTTTGTGCACAGGAGGATGTCCCTGTGGCAGACAGTTGGGAGGATGTCCCTGTGGTGAAAAGTGGAGAGGATTTCACTGTGGTGGACAGTGGGGAGGACATCCTAGTGGTGGATCATGAGGAGGACATTCCTGTGGTGCACAGGAGGACATCCCTGTGGTAGATAGTGGATAGGAAATCCTTGTAGTGGACATTTGAAAGGACATCCCTGTGGTGGACAGTGAAAAGGATGTCCCTGTGGTGGAGAGTGGTGAGGATGTCAATGTGGTGATCATTGGGGAGGACATCACTCTAGTGGACAGTGGGGAGGATGTCTCTGTTGGAGAGTGAGGAGGACGTTTTGTGTTGTACAGTGCTGAGGATATCCCTGTGGTGGATAGTAGAGATGATTTCACTCTGGTGGACAGTGGGGAGGACAACCTTTTGTTGAATCATGAGGAGAACATTCCTGTGGTGCATTAGAGATCATCCCTGCGATGGACTATTGAACGGATGTCTCTGTGTTGGACAGTGAGGAGGACATTCCTGTGGTGGACAGTGGGAAGGACATTCCTTTAGTAACAGTGGGAATGAAATTCCTCTGGTCAAAAGATGTGAGGACATTTCTGTGGTGGACATTGAGAAGGATGTCCCTGTGGTGGACAGTGAGGATGAGGCATTTTTGGTGGATAGTAGGGAGGATTTCACAGGTGAACAGTGGGGAGGACGTCCTTATGTTTGACCGTAAGATGGATGTTCCTGTGGTGCATAGGAGGACATCTCTGTGGTGGACATTTAAGAGGATGTCCCTGCGGTGCATAGGAATACATCCCTGTGGTGGACAGTGGGGAGGACATCCCTCTGCTAGAGAGTGGAGAGAACATCACTGTGGTGGATATTTTGGAGGATGTCTCTGTGGTGAACAGTAAGAAGGATGTCCCTGTGAGGGACAGTGGGAAGAACATCTCTGTGGTGAGCAGTAGAGAAAACACACCAGGGGTAAAATGTGAAGAGGACATTTCTGTGGTGGACAGTAGAAAATACATGCCTATGGTAAACAGTGGGAAGGACATCCCTCTGGTGGACAGTGGGTAGGACATTTCTGTGGTAGAAAGTGAGGACGTCCTTGTGGTGAACAGTGGGAAGGATTTACCCATGGTGGACAGTGGAAAGGACATTCCTGTGGTTTACAGTGGGGAAGTCATCCCTGTGGTGTACAGTGGGGAGGACTTCCCTTTTGTGGACAGTGGGGAGAACTTTTCTGTGGTCGACAGTGAGGAGGACGTCCCTGTGGTTGACAAGGGGAGGATGTACCTGTGGTGGCCATTAGGGAGGACATACTTGTTGTGGACAGGTCCTTTCCACTGTCCACCACAGGAATATCCTCCCCACTGTCCACCAAAAGGCATTTTCTCCACTGTTCAACACACGGACAACTTTCCATGCACAACAGGTATGTCCTCCCCACTGTCCACCACAGACATGTTCTCCACACAGTCTACCACAGAAATTTCCTCCCCACTATCCACCACAAGGACATCATCCTTTGCAAAACTATAATGTCCCCCCACTGTCCATCACAGTTAAATCCTCCCCATGGTCCACCACAAAGATGTCCTCCCCACTCTCCACTACAGAGAAATCTTTTCCACTGTCCACCACATGGATGTCCTTTCCACTGTCCACCAAAGTGAAGTCTTCCTGTGTACCACAGGGAAGTCCTTAACATTGTCAACAAGATGGGCATACTTTCCACTGTACAACACAGACACGATTTTCCCTCTGTCCACCACAGTGACAAACTCCACACTGTGCAACAAAAGGACATCCTTCTGTGCACCACAGGGACACCCTCCCCATTGACCACCACAGACATTTCCTTTGTACAGTTCACCACAGAAACGTCTTCCCCATTGTCCAGCACAGTGTTATCCTCCCCACTGTCCAACACACGGATTTCCTCCACACTTTCCCCACAGGAAAGTTTACTCCACTTTGCAATACAGGGACATCCTACTCACTGTGTGCCAGAGAAGTATTATTTCCATTGTCCACCACAGGGAAGTCCTCCTCATGGTCCTCCACAAAGATGTCCTCCTCACTGTCCACCACAGGGATGTCCTCTACACTGTCCACCACAGCAATGTCTTCCACACTGTACACCACAAGAATGTACTCCTGTGTATCAGAGGGATGTCTTCCCCACTGTACACCACAGGGGCATCCTCCCCACTGACAACCACAAATAAGTCCTCCACACTTTCCAAGACAGAGATATCCTTGACACTGACCACCAGAGAGACATCCTCTCAACTGTCAACCCACAAGGACATCCTACACACTGTCCACCATAGGGACATATGATCCATAGTCCACAACAGAGACATCCTACCCATTGTCCACCTCAGGAACGTCTTTTCCACTGCTCACCACAAGAACGTCCTCCCCATGGTCCACCACAGATACATCCTTCCCACTGTCCACCACAGGGACATCATCCTCACTGTCCACCACAGGGACATCCTCCTGTGAACCACAGGGACATTTTTAACACTGTCCACCAAGAATGGTTCTTTTCACTGTCCACCACAGAGGTCCTTCCCACTGTCCACCACAGAAATATTTTCCCCACTGTACACCACAGGGACATCCTCCTGTGTACCACAGGGACATACTCTCCACTGTCCCCCAAAGATGTTCTCCCTACTGTCCACCACAGGGACGTCCTCCCCTCTGTCCATCACAGGTATGTTTTTCACACTGTCCACTGCAGGGACGTACTCTCAATTGTCCACCACAGGGATGTCCTCCACATGTACCACACAGGGACATCCTATGCACTGTCCATCCAAGGGAAATTCTCCCCACTATCTACAGCAGGGATATCCTCTCCAATGTCCACCACGGGAACATCCTCCTGTGTACCACAGGGATGTCCACCCCACTGCACTACAGTGAAATTCTCCCCAATGTCCACTACAAGGATGTCTTCCCCATTGACCATACAGGGACACCCTATGCACTGTCCCCCAGAGGAAATTTCTCCCCACTGTCCACAACAAGGACATTCTCCCCACTGTCCACCAAAGTGATTTTCTTTTGTGCACCAGAGAAAAGTCCTCTACACTGTCCTCCAAAGAGAAGTTCTCCCTACTGTCCACAACAGGGACACCCTCCACACTGTCCAAAATTGATACATCCTCCTCACTGTCCAACAAAGAGATATCCTCCACACTGTCCACCACAATGATGTCATCCACTCTATCCATGACAGGGATGTACTCATGTGTAACAGAGGGACATCCTCCCCACTGTCCACCAAAGGGGCATCCTCCCCACTGTCAACCACAGGGATGTCCTCCCCACTGTACACCACAGTGACATCCTCCTGTTCACTACAAAGACATCCTGCCCACTGGCCACCACCGTGATGTCCTCCTCACTGTCTACCAAGGAGATGTCTTCCCAACTGTCCAGCACAGGGATGTCCTTCTCACTGTCCACCACAAGGACGTCCTTCCCACTGTCCATCACAAGGACACGCTTCTGTGTACCACAGGGACGTCCTTAACACTGTCCACCAAAAGGATTCCTTTCCACTGTCCAGCACAGGGATGTCCTCCCCACTGATGTACACTGGGACATCCTCCACACTGTACATCACAGAGACATCCTCCTGTGCACATCAGGGACGTCCTCCCCACTGTCCACCACAAAGATGTCCTCTGCACAGTCCACCATAGAAACATCCTCCCCACTGTCCACCACAGCACATGCTGCCCACTGTGCACCAAAAGGACGTCCTCCTGTGAACCACAGGAACATCATCCCCACTGTCCACAAGGACAACCTCTATACTATCCACCACAGTGAAATCCTTCACATTGTTCACCAGAGTGACATCCTCTTCAGTGGCCACCACAGGAATGTCCTCCCCAGTGTCCACCACAGAGATGTGCACCCCACATTTTACCACTGGAAATTCCTCCCAATGGTCCACAACAGGAACATTCTCCACTCTGTCCAGCACAGAGATGTCCTCCACAGTGTCTACCACAGTGATGTCCTCCTGTGTACCACAGAAAAGTCCTCCCCATTGTCCCACACTGGGGCATTTGTCTCACTGACCACTACAGGGATGTCCTCCTCAATGTCCACCACAGAGATGTCCTCCCCACTGTCACCACAGGAAAGTCTTCCCCAGTGTCCACCACAGAGACATCCTCCCCACTGCTTACCACAGGTCTTTCCTTTTCGCTGTACACCAGAATGACCTTTTTTCCACTGTACACCCCAGGGACGTCCTTTCCACTGTCCACCAAAAGGATGTCCTCCTGTGTACCACAGGGTCATCCTTAACACTGTCCACTAGAAGGGCATCCTTTCCACTGTACACCACAGGGACATTCTCCCATTGACCACCACAGACTGTCCACCACAGAGATATTCTCCCCACTTTCCATCACAGGGATGTACTCCCCAATGACCACCACAGGAATGTCCTACTGTGCACCACAAGCATGTCCTCCCAACTGCTCCCAGAAGAGACATCCTCCCCTCTGTCCATGACAGTGAAATCCTCCCCAATATCTACCATAGGAATGTCCTCACTACCGTCCACCACAGGGACATCCACCCAATGTCCATCACAGTAATATCCTCTCCACTATCTAACACAAAGATATCCTCTGCACTGTTCAACACAGGGACATTGTCCTTACTTTCCACCAAAGAAATGTACTCCCCACTGTCCACCACAAGTACATTCTCCCCACTGTCCACCACAGGGACATTTTCCCCACTGTGCACCAGAAGGACATCTTCCTGTACACAACAGGGATGTACTTTCCACTCTTCACCACAGACATTTCCTCTGCAGAGTCCACCACAGAAATGTCCTACTGTGCACCACAGAAACCTCATCCCCACTGTCCATCACAGTGAAATCCTTTAAACTTTCTACCACAGGGATGTCTTCCCCACTGTCCACCACAGGGAAGTCTTCTCCAATGTCCATCACAGGGACGTCCTACTAACTGTGCACCAGAAGTGTGTTTTTTCCATTGTCCACCACAGAAAAGTCTTCCCCATGGTCCCCCACAGAGATGTCCTCATCACTGTCCACCAGAGTGATGTCCTCCAAAACTGTCCACCACAGGGATGTCCTCCCCACTCTCACTTCAGGAAGTCCTCCTCACTGTCCACCACAGAAAGGTCCTCCTGTGCACAACAGGAATGTCCTCTACATGGTACACAACGAGAACTTCCTAAGCACTGTCCATAAAATGTATGTCCTGCCCACTGTCCACCACAGACAATCCACCTCACTATCAATTACAGAAACGTCCTCCTCACTGTCCACCACAGAGAAGTTCTTCCCACTGTCCATCACAAGAAAGTCCTCCACACTGTTCACCACAGGGATGTCCTTTCCACTGTTTAGCACAGAGAAGTGCTCCCGACTGTCTATTTCAGGGATGTCCTCACCTCTGTCCACCACAGGGATTTCATCATATGTACCACAGGAACTTCATCACCAGTGTCCACCATAGGTGCATCCTCAAAATTGAACACCACAGGGAGGTACTCTACACTGTCCACCTCAGAAATGTCCTCCCCTCTGTCCACAACAGGGACATCCTCTCAGGTTTCCACCAAGGGACATCCTTTTGTGCACCACAGGAAGTCCTACTAACTGTCCACCACAGAGATATTCTCGCCACTGAGTACCACAGGGATGTCCTCCCCACTGTTCACCACAGGGACATCCTCCTTACTGTCCTCCACAGAAAAGTCCTTCCTACTGTCTACCACAGGAACATTCACCCCACTGTCTACCACAAGAATGTCCTTTTCACTGTCCATCACAAAGATTTCTTCTGCACTGTCCATAACAGGGAAATCCTCTCCACTGTCCACCACAGGGATGTCATTACTACTGTCCACCACAGGAACATCCTCCCCTCTGTCCACTACAGGGACATTCTCCTCACTGTCCACCACAGAGAAGTCCTTCCCACTGTACACAACAGGAAATTCCTTTCCACTGTCCACCACAGGGATGTCTTCTTCAATGTCCACCACAGCAATATCCTCCCCATTTCAACCACAGAGACGTGCTCCCCATTGTCAACCACAGGAAAGTGTTCCCCACTATTTACCACAGGGACTTTCTCACCACTTTCCACAACATGTGTATCCTAAACACTGACAACCACTGGGACTTTCTCCACACTGTTCACCAGAGATGTCCTCCCCACTGTCCAAAACAGGGACATTCTCCCCACTTCAAAAATCAAGGATGTGCTTTTGTGCACCACAGTGATGTCATTACCACTGTCCATCACAGGGACATCGTTCCCACTGTCCACCACATAAACATCCTTTCCACTCTCCACCATAGTGACATCATCTCCACTGTTCACTACAGAGACATCCTCCTGTGTATCACAGGGACGTCCTCAGCAATGTCCACCAGAGGGTGGTTCTCCCAACTGACCACCACAGTGATGTTCTCTTCACTGTCTACCATAGAGACATTCTTCTCACTATCTACCACAGAGACATCCTCCAGTGTACCACAGAGACATCCTCCTCACTGTCTACCACAGGGACATCCTCCTGTGTACCACAGGGACATCCTTAACACTGTCCACCAAGAATGGTTCTTTTCACTGTCCACCACAAGGACATACTTCCCACTGTCCATCACAGAAACATTTTCCCCACTGTACACTACAGGAACATCCTCCTGTGCACCACAGGGAAATACTCCCCACTGTCCCCCAAAGATGTTCTTTCCACTGTCCACCACAGGGATGTCCTCCACTCTGTCCACCACAGGTATGTCCTCCAAACTGTCCACCACAGGGACATACTCTCCATTGTTCACCACAGGGATGTCTTCCCCAATGACCACACAGGGACATCCTACACATTGTCCATCAAAGGGAAATTCTCCCCACTGTCTACAACAATCCTCAGTACTGTCCACCACAGGGGCTTCCTTACCACTGACAATCACAGGTACATCCTCCACACTGAACACTACGGAGATGTCCTTTCCACTGCTTTCCACAGGGACATCCTCCCCACTCTCCACCAAAAAGACCTCCTCCCCACTGTCCACCACAGGGATGTCCTCACCACTGTCCACCACAAAAATGTCCTCCATTGCACCACAGAGACATCCTACCCAATGTTCACCAAAGAGATGTCCTCCCCAATGTCCACAACAGGAATGTCTTCCTGTTTAACACAGGGACGTCCTCCCCACTGTCCACAACAAAGGCATCCTCCTGTGCACCACAGGAATGTCCACCTCACTGTCCGTTGAACCTTGGACGAGGTAACTCCATTCAACCTGTGACCTTCAGTCTTGTAGCACACAGGTAGAGGGCGTGATTAGCAGTTCTCCACCTCCAGAAATTAAAATATTAATGAGATATCTAAAGGCTGGGGGTCATAGCTAATTAAGTTATTCCTTCTCATTTTCCCCTCCCTAAAAAAAACCAGGTCCGCTTACTTTTTGGGGGAATGTGAGACTATCTACATCCATTCATGATGCCATGAACAATAAAAGCTTTGGAAAAACAGACTCCACGCATCTCCTTGGCCTGCTGCCACCGAGTTCCCAGCCTTTGGAACCCTGAACCTTGTCGATGCAGCTGCTGGCCTGCCCACAGCAGCTGCGTGAATGGGGGACCCTCTGCCAGCAATGTTAAAAGCCTGCCGTGAGACTCTGCTACTGGACCACCATGGGACTCCGCCGCTGGACCTCTCTCTCCTGCACGAGGTTTTGTTTCCTACAGCTGGCATGACAAATGTGCGACACGAACACCCATGGGTCTACAAGAACCATCCTGGCTGAGTCTGCTAAGCAAAAATACTTCCTGTGAGGCATAGTGCCAGAGCTCTCCTGGTCCTCTCTCAATGCATGCCATGCATTCCCCTGCCTCTATCCTGCCGGTAACCCAAGACCCCAGATGGAGGGCAATCTCAGCACATGGACCTGTTGCCATGCATCCCCAGTCTCCATTCTGTCACATGCCCACCCCCCTATGGTGGCTCAGTCCCAGAACAGAAATTTCTCACTGAGAGAGTCCTGCACCTGCCCCTGCTAAAATCAAGCTGAGTTTGCTCCCTGCCCAAGTGCGAGCCTCGATGAGTCTGCTTGGTGCGGTGTGAACATGCCTGCTTAGCCTTTGCTTCTCTGCAATAGACCCTGAGACATCCAGACCAGCGTCACAACAAAGATCCACACTTGTGCACCCACGCATAGACCTACATTGTTTCCCATAGGTGGTGGATAAGGTGTGCAGAGCCAGCTCCACAAGCACCCCCCACTGGTGCCTGCAAAAACCATGAGTAACATCTCTCTCTTTCCACCCTACATCCTCTTTCACTCTCTAATTCTTAGCTAGTCTAACTCCTGCCTAGTGCAAGAAGACTGGGTCTCTCTCTCCCCACGTGTTCTCCAACTCAAGGGCAAGATGGCAGCGGCTTCCTAGCCCCAACTCTTCCCATCCCACCCCAGCTCCACAGAGGGCTCCTTCATAGCTAACAGCTTTCCTTCAAGCCACAGTGCCTGCTCTGCTGTAACCCTCATTCTAAGACTGTTCCCTTGGTTGAGAGACTCCTTCTTGTGGCTGAGACTGTCCTCTCTCTCTCTCTCTCTCTCTCTCTCTCTCTCTCTCTCTCTCTCTCTCTCTCTCTCTTTCTCTCTCAATATCACCAGCTCCAAACTCTAGTCCATAGTGCCATGCCAGGTAGCATCTTCTCCTGATTCCCATCATATGTGACAGGATACAGCAATTTGGCTTAGCCTGCTTGCCTGAAGCAACAGGGCAAGACCCTGCTTGCTACCCAGTCCTGTATTCCTTAGCCAGCCTTTGCTTCTCTCCCCCTCAGTCATTTGCATCTGGCTAAAGCTACTTAGCTCAGCCAGCTTGCCTGAAGCAGCAGATCTAAAATCCTGCCTACACCCTTTTCCCTGTGCCACCTGCCAATTTCTGTCAAAAGCTGCCTGGCTCCAATCCAACTTCCAAATGTCTTTCCCATAGACACAGACTCTCACTCTTTCTGACTCTTAGCTCTCCTTTTAAACCCCAATGCTTCTTGCTTAAAACTCTTCTTCAAAGTTAGCCTTTTTTCTCCTTCTCTACATTTGAGATTTCTAAGAAAAACAAAGGGGGAATACAAAACCTCTCTGAAAAAGCACCCAAATTACACGTGGTATAGCAAGGCCCCTCCCCCAACACTGCTTCTAAGCCTGCCATTAAACATTTCTTTTTCTCCATAACAGGAACACCTAAAACAACGTTTGTGCTTTTCAACCAAAAATTTTATTTTTTTTTTGTTTTAATGCTTTCTTTTCTCTCTAACACTCGTGAAATACTTCCAACATGTTTTTCCAACTTTTAAGATTTCTTCAAGATTCAAAAGCCATCTAATTTACTTCCACAGGTTAAGACAATATGCTACTGATCACCATTTCTTGAGTCTTTTTTGTTTGTTTTTTTGTTTTTCGAGACAGGGTTTCTCTGTGAAGCTCTGGCTGTTCTGGAACTCACTCTGTAGACCAGGCTAGCCTCAAATTCAGGAATCTGCCTGCCTCTGCCTCCCAAGTGCTGGGATTAAAGGCGTGCACCACCACTGCCTGGCTAGCTAATTTCTTTTACAGTCAAACTGTTGCTGACAATTCCAGATACATAATTAACATTGTTTTTCTCCTTCAACCATCAAAAAACAGACTCAAAGATACCTTCCAGGACTAAAACTTCCTCAAACACGTTTAAGGTCTAGGATCTTAACGACAGACCATGATGTGCTTGTTCCCAAACAATTTAATGCTCAATATCCGGCCTTTACAGACATCTCCCTGCCAGAGATGCTGCTTCCCTGCTGTGATTATCCTACAAGTATACCCACAGATCCAACAGAGTCTACACCATCCTCTGGAACCTGCCTGAGATGGCAAACTGCTATCTCCTAGGCATCTCATCTGACTGCAGACTCCAGAGACATGCTGAGATCCAGAGACAGCGCCACCTCCTGAAACCTGCCAAGCTGCCTTATTCCAGCCACCTCATCTGACTGAAGACCTCAGAACATGCTGAGATCCAGAGACCCACACAAGTCTCCAGAGATGCACACCAAAACCCAGAGACGCTCACTACAGAAGACAGATCTAGACCTTCCAGCTACAGATGAACTCTTTTGCCAAAGTCACATAGCTAAAGTTACATGTTAGTGAGGAAAACATAATGTCTTTTTAGAGTAATCAGATGTCATTACCCTCAAACTGTACAACCTGTGTTTAATTGTTTGAATGATTCCCTGCCTTCCAAACCCTATCCGCAATTCCCATTACCCTTGGCTTAGTTATGCTACACCCTCAGGCCTTCATAGTGTTTTATTTTGACTACCTCATCCAAATTTTTTACTAAAAAGTGAGATTTGGGCTGTAAAGAGATGGTTTAGCCATAGCCTGGTTGAACGAGCTTTTGAACCCCAGAGACCCCCTGGGACTGAAGACATTCAGCTCTGTTCCTTGGCTTTCTGGTAAAGTGCTGGGTTTGAGGAATCTGGGAACCCAACAGGACTTTGCCTGTAAGGGTGACAATTATCTCCCCATGCTCCCAGATTCCAGACTACTCTGTGCGGTCCACATCTCTCATTAACCTGCACCTTGCAGACTACAGATGAGACAGAGTTGCCCCCTGTTTTTATGAAAGAAAAGAGTGGGATGTTGGGCCTTGGACCAGGTAATTCCATTCAACCTGTGCCCTTCAGTCAGGTAGCACACAGGTAGAGGGCATGATTAGCAGGTCTCCACCTCCAGAGATTAAAATGTTAATGAGTTATCTAAAGGCCGGGGGCATAGCTAATTAAGTTATTCCCTTCCCTTTCCCCTCCCTATAAAAAAGCCAGGCCCCCTGACTTTTGGGGGGAATTCGTGACCATATACATCTATTCACGATGCCATGAACAATAAAAACTTTGGAAAAAAGACTCATGTGTCTCCTGTGCCTGCCGCTGCCAGGTTCCCAGCCTTTGGAACCCTGAACCTTTTCAATGCAGCTGCTGGCTTGCCCTTCAGCAGCTATGTGAATGGGGGACCATCCGCCGGGTGTGTGAGAAGCCTGCCATGAGACTTCACTTCTGTACCACTGTGGGACCCCGCTACCAGACCCCTCTCTCCTGCTTGAGGCTTTTTTTCCCACAACTGTCCACCACTGGGATATCCTCCAGTGTACCGCAGGGACGTCCTCAGCACTGTCCACCACAGGAGCATCCTCACCACTGAAAACCACAAGGACAGCCTCAACAATGTCCACCACAGTGATGTCCTTACAATTGCTGTCCACAGTTGCATCTTCCCCACTGTCCACCAAAGGGACCTCCTTAACACTGTCCACCACAGGGACTTGCTCAGTACTTTCCACTACAGGAATGTCCTCCTCACTGTTCACCACAAAGAAGTCCTCCTTTGAACCACAGAGACGTCTTCCCTACTGTCCACCAGAGGGATGTGCTCTTGTGCCCCACAGTGATGTCCTCCCCAATGTCCACCACAGGAATGTCCTCCTGTGTACCACAGGGACATCCTCCCCATTATCCACAACAGGGGCATCATACTGTGCACCACAAGGATGTCCTACCAAATGTCCACCACAGAGATGTTCTCCCGAATGTCCACCACAGGGACGTTGTCCCCACTGTTCACCACAGGGACATCCTACTGTGTACTACAAGGACGTTCTCAGCACTGTCCATCACAGGGGCATTTTTCCCACTGAAAAGCACAGAAACATTCTCCACACTGTCCACAACAGAGATGTCCTTTCCACTGCCTTCAACAGGTACATCCTCCCTACTGTCTACCAAAAAGACCTCCTCCCCACTGTCCACCACAGGGATGTCCTCCTCACTGTCCACTACAAATAAGTCCTCATTTGCACCACAGAGACATACTCCCTACTGTCCACCAGAGAGACCTTCTCTTGTGCAACACAGGGACGTCTTCCCCAGTAAGCAGCAAAGAGATGTCCTTTCAAAAGTCCACCACAGGAATGTACTCCTGTGTACCACAGGGATGTCCTTCTCACTGTTCACCACAGGGATGACCTCCTGTGCACCACAGGAATGTCTTCCCCACAGTTCACCACAGAGATGTTTTCCCAACTGTCCACCACAGGGATGTCCTGCCCACATTCCACTTCAGAGAAATTTTTTCCACTGTCCACCACAGGTAAATCCTCCCCACTGTTCACCACAGGGACATCCTTCCCACAGTCCACCACAGGGATATTCTTTCCACTGTCAACCACAGGGATATCCTCTCCACTGTCCACCACAGGAACATCATCCTACCTTCTGTTCACCACAGGTATGTCCTCCTCAGGGTCCAACACAGTGATGTCCTACACACTGTCCACCACAGTGATGTCCTCCTCACTGGCCTCAACAGGAAATTTCTCTCCACAGTCAACCACAAGAACATTCTGTGCACTGTCCATAACAGGTATATCCTGCCCACTGTCCACCACATAAAATCCACCTCACTGTCCATTACAAGGACATCCTCCTCACTGTCCACCACAAAGAAGCTCTTTCCACTGTCCACCACAGGAAAGTCCTCCACACTGTCCACCACAGGGACATCCTTTTCACTGTCCAGCACAGAGATGTGCTCCTCACTGTCCATTTCAGGGATGTCCTCACCTCTCTCTACCACAGGGAATTCATCATATGTACCACAAGGCCTTCCTGACCAGTGTCCACCAGAGGTACATCCTCAAAACTGACCACCACAGGGAGGTAAACTACACTGTCCACCTCAGAAATGTCCCCCCACTGTCCACAACAGGGACATCCTCCCAGCTTTCCACCAAGGGATGACCTTTTGTGCACCACAGGAACATCCTACCAAATGTTCACCACAGAGATATTCTCCCCACTGAATACCACAGGGATGTACTGCCCACTGTCCACCACAGAGACTTCCTCCTTACTGTCCTCCACAGAAAAGTCCTCCCTACTGTCCACAACAGGGACGTTCACCACATTCTCCACAAGAATGTCTTTTTCACTGTCCACCACAAAGATTTCCTCTGTCCTGTTGGGCCTTGGACAAGGTAACTCCATTTAACCTGCAACCTTCAATCACGTAGCACAGGTAGAGGTCTCCACCTCCAGAGATTTAAATATTAATGAATTATCTAAAGGCCAGGGGCATAGCTAATTAAGTTATTCTCTCCCCTTTTTCCCCTCCCTATAAAAATTAGGCTCCCCTGGCCTTTGGCGGGGAAGCACATACCATCTATACCCACTCAACATGCCATGAACAATAAAGCATTGGAAAACCAGACTCCATGTGTCACCTGGTCTCTTCGCCAGATTCCCAGCTTTTGAAACCCTGGATTCTTGCTGATGCAGCCGCTGGCCTGCCCACCAACAGCTGCATGAATGTGACACCCTCTGTGGCAGTGTGGGAAGCCCGCTGCTTAGACCCCACTGCCGGACTCCCTCCCCCCCATGAGATTTTTTTCCCCACACTGTCCACAACAGGGAAATCCTCTCCACTGTCTACCACAGGGATATCCTCCCTACTGTCCACCACAAAAACATCCTCTCCACTGTCCACCACAGAGACATTCTCACATTCGACCACAGAGAAGTCCTTCCCAAAGTATACTAGAGGAAAGTCCTTTCCACTGTCCACCACAGTGATGTCCTTTTCACTGTCCACCACAGCAATGTCCTCCACATTGTCTACCACAGAGACGTGCTCCCCAGTGTCAAGCGCAGGAACATACTCTCCATTGTTTACTACAGGGACTTCCTCACCACTTACCACAACATGTGAATCCTAAACACTGACAATCACTGGGCAATCCTCCACACTGTCTACCAAAGATGTTCTCCCCACTGTCCAAAACAGGGATATTCTCCCCCACAGTCCACCACAGGGACATCTTTCTCTACACCACCAGTATGTCCTACCAACTGTTCACCACAGTGATGTGAGCTCCACTGTCTACTACAGGAACCTCCTCTTCACTGTCCACCACCTAGAAGTCCTCCCCACTGTCCACTACAGGGATGACCTCCTGTGTACCACAAGGATGTCCTACCCATGGTACACCAAAGTAAAATTCTCCCCACTGTCCACCACAGGGAAGTCCTCCCCACTGTTCACCACAGGAACATCCTCCCCACTAACCACCAAAGGGACGTCCTCCTGTGTACTACAAAGACTTCCTCCAAACTGTCCACAACAGAGATGGTTTCCCCACTGCCCACCAGAGTGATGTCCTCCCCACAGTCAACAACAGAGGCATCCTCCCCATTGACCACCACAGAGACGTCCTCCACACTGCACACCACAGTTATGTTTTCCCCACTGTCCAACACAGGGACATCCTCCCCACTCTCCACCACAATGACATCCTCTTGTGCACCACAGGGACATCCTCCCCATAGGTGTTCTCCTTACTGATGACCACAGATATGTCCTCCCCACTGTCTGCCATAGGGACATCTTCCCCACTGTCAAAAATCAAGGACATGCTTTTGTGCACCACAGTGATATCATCCCCACTGTCCATCACAGAAACGTCTTTTTGACTGTCCACCACATAGACCTCCATTCCACTCTCCACCATAGTGACATCCTCTCCACTGTACACTACAGAAACGTCCTCCTGTATCACAGGGATGTCCTCACTACTGTCCACCACAGGGTTGTTCTGCCAACTGACAACCACAGTGATGTCCTCCCCACTGTCTAATACAGGGACATTCTTCTCATTGTCCACCACAGGGACGTCCTCCAGTGTACTGCAGGGATGTCCTCAGCACTGTCCACCACAGGGCATCCTCACCACTGTCAAACACAGAAACATCCTCCACACTGTCCACCACAGGAATATCCTCATCACTGTCCACCACAGGGATGTCGTCCTTACTGTCTACAACAGAAAAGTTTCCTTTGCACCATAGAGACCTCCTCCCTACTGTCCACCAGAGGGACATGCTCTTGTGCACCAATGTTCACAAAAGAGATGTCCTCCCCAATGTCCACCACGGGAATGTCCTCCTCTGTATCACAGGGACGTCCTTCCCCACTGTCCACAACAGGGGCTTCCTCCTGTGCACCACAGGGTTGTCCTCCTCCCTGTTCACCACAGAGATGTCCGCCAGTGTACCACAGGGACGTCCTTAGCACTGTCCACCATAAGGGCATCCTCACCACTGACAACCACAGGGACATCCTCAACACTGTCCACCACAGAGATGTCATTTTCACTGCCATCCACAGTGACATCCTCCCCATTTTCCACCAAAGGGACCTCCTTCCTACTGTCCAGCACAGGAATGTCCTCACTACTGTCCACCACAGGGATGTCCTCCTCACTGCCCTCCACAAAGAAGTCCTCCTTTGCACCACATAGATGTCCTTTCTACTGTCCACTAGATAGATGTGCTCTAGTGCACCACAGTGATGTTCTCCCAAATGTTCACCCAAGAGATGTCCTCCCCAATGTCCACCACAGGAATGTCCTTCTGTGTACCACAAGGACATCTTCTTCATTGTCCACAACCGGGGCATCCTCCTGTGAAACACAGGGACATCCTACCAACTGTCCACCACAGAGATGTTCTCTCAACTGTCCAAAACAGGGATGTTGTCCCCACTGTGTACCACAGGGACGTCCTCAGCACTGTCCACACCAGGGCATCCTCACCACTGACAACCATAGAAACATCCCCACACTGTCCACCACAGAGATGTCCTATCCACTGCCATCAAAAGGCTCATCCTCCCTACTGTCCACCACAGGGATGTCCTCCTCTCTGTAGACCACAAATAAGTCCTTCTTTGCACCACAGAGACATACTCCCTACCATCTACCAGAGGAACCTTCTCTTGTGCACCAAAGAGACATTCTTTCCAATGTCCAGCAAAGTGATTTCCTTTACAAAGTCCACCACAGGAATTTCCTCCTGTGTATCACAGGGATGTCCTCCCCACTGTCCACAAAAGGGGCATCCTCCTGTGCACCAAATGGACATCTTCCCAACTGTCCACTATAGAAATGTTCTCCCGACTTTCCAGGACAGGGATGTCCTCCCCACTGTCCACCACACGGATGACCTCTTGTGTACCACAAGGATGTCTTTCCCGTGGTCCACCACAGAGATGTTTTCCCAACTGTCCACCACAGGGATACCCTCCCCACATTCTACCACAGGGACATTTTTTCTCACTGTCAACCACACAGAAATCCTCCCCACTGTCAACCACAGGGACATCCTACCTACTGTTCACTACAGGTACATCCTCCTCACTGTCCACCACAGAGTTATCCTCCCCACTGTCCTCAAAAGAGATGTTCTCACCACTGTCACCACAGGGACATCATCCTGAGTACCACAAGGCTGTCCTCACCACTGCCCACCACAATGATGTCCTTCCCAAGGTCCACCACATAGACACCATTTCCACTGTCCACCAATGGGACATGTACCACAGGAATTTCCTTCAAATAGTCAACCACAGAGATATCTTTTCCACTTTCCACCACATTGATCTCCTCCCCGCTGTCCACCACAGAGACATCCTTTCCATTGTGTACCACAAGGATGTCTTCCCCACTAACCACCATAGGGATGTAATCTTGTGTACCACCGAGAAATTCTCACCACTGTCCACCAAAAGGAAGTCCTCCCCACTGAACACCACAGGGACGTTTTTCACACTGTCTACCAAAAAATGTCCTCCCAACTCTCCACCACAAGGACATCCACCTGCACACCACAGGGACATCCTGCCAACTGTCTACCACATAAATGTTCTCCCCACAGTCCACCAAAGAGAGGTTTGTCCCACTGTCCATGACAAAGACGTTCTCTTAATGTCCAACACAGGGACATCCTCCCCACTGTCCACCACTGGAATGTCCTCCTGTTCATCACAAGAACGTCCTCTTCACTGTACACCACAGAAATGACCTCCTGTGCACCACTGAAATGTCCTCCACACTATCCACAACAGTGAAATTCTCCCAACATTCTACCACAGGGAATTTCTCTTAATTGTCCACCACAGTGATGTCCTCCTTCCTCACTGTCCACCACAAGAAATTCCTCCTGTGAACCACAAGAACTTCCTTTCCAGTGTCCACCAAAAGTTCCTCCTCCACATTGACCACCACAGGGACATCATCCACCCTTTCCATGACAGAGATGTCCTCCCCACTGTCCACCACAGGCATGTTCTCACGACTGTCAACCACAGGGATGTCCTCCTGTTTACTACAGTGATGTCCACACCACTGTCTACCACAGGGGCATTTTTCCACTGACCTCTACAGAAACATCCTCCTTACTGTCCACAACAGGGATGTCTGCCCTACTTTCTACAATGATGTCCTCCTCTGCACCACAGTGACGTCCTCCGACCTGTCCACAGAAGTGATGTCCTTCCCACTGTCCACCACAGAGACATCCTTTTCACTGGTCACCAAAGGGAAGTCTTCCTGTGTAGCATGTACCACAGGGACTTCCCCTTAATAGTCCACCACAGAGATGTCCTTTCCACTGTCCAAACTGGAGTTGTCCTCCCCACTGTCCAACAAGAGACGTGCTCCTCACTGTCGACCATAGGGATGTCCTCTTCACGGTCCACCACAGGGAAGTCCTACCCACTGTCCACCATAGGGATGTCATACCCAGTGTCCACCAAGGGACATGCTCCTCACTGTCGACCATATTGATGTCCTCCCTACAGTCCACAACAGGGAAGTCCTGCCAACTGTCCACCACAGGGATATCCACCTGTGTACCAGAGGGAAGTCCTTGACACTGTAAACTACAGGGCATACTCCTCACTGTCCACCATAATCATGTCCTCCCCACTGTCACCACAGGTAAGTCCTCTGTACTGTCCACCACATTGATGATCTCCTTTGCCCCACAGGAATATCCTACCAACTGTCCACAACAGTGATATCCTCTCCACTGTCCCCCAAAGAAATATCATACCCACCCTCCACCACAGGCATGTCATCTCCACTGTCCACCAGAGACGTGCTCCTCACTGTCCACCATATTGATGTTCTCCCCACTGTCCACATCAGGGAAGCCCTCCCCACTGTTAACCACAGGGACGTCCTCCACATTTTCCACAACAGGAATGACGTCTTCACAGTCTGCCATAGTGATGTCCTTCCAACTGTCACCACAGGGAAGTCCTCTGCAGTGTCCACCACAGTGATGACCTCCTGTGTACCACAGGGATGTCCTCCCACCTGTCCACAACAGTGAAATCCTCTCCACTGTCCACCACAGTGTCGTCCTCCACACAGTTCACCACAGAGATGTCCTCCCCACTGTCCACCATAGAAACATCTTGTGCACCACAGGGACATTTTTTCCACTGTCAAACACAGAAATGTTCTCCCCACTGCCCTCCACAGGGACAACCTCCCCACTGTCCATGACAGGGATGTCTGCCTTACTCTCCACAATGATGTTCTCCTGTGCACCACAGTGACGTCCTCACAACTGTCCACAGCAGTGATGTCCTTCCCACTGTCCACCACAGAGACATCTTTTTCACTGTTCACCAAAGGGACATCCTCCTGTGTACCACAGTTACTTCCTCTTAACAGTCCACCACAGAGATTTCCTTTCCACTGTCCTCCACAGGGATGTCCTACCCAAAGTACAGCTCCTCACTGTCCACCATAGGGATGTCCTCCCCACTCTCCACAACAGGGAAGTCCTCCCCACTGTCCACCACAGGGACGTTCTTCTCACTGTGCACTGCAGGTATGTCCTCTTCGGTGTCTACCATAGTGATGTCCTCATCACTGTCAACACAAGTAAGTTCTCCACACTGTCATCCACAGTGATGACATCCTGAGCACCACAGGGATGTCTGCCCAACTGTCCACATCAGTGAAATCCTCTCCACACTTTCCCAAAGTGATGTCCTTCCCACTGTATACAAAAGAGAATTCCTCCTCACTGTCCACCACAGGGATGTCCACCTAACTATCCTCCCAGGGACATGCTCCTCACTGTCCACCATACTAATATCTTCCCCATTGTCCACAATAGAGAAATCCTTCCCACTGTCCACCTCAGGGACGTCCTTCCCACTGTCCACAACAATGATGTTCTCCTGTGCACCAAAGCGATGTCCTCTCCACTGTCCACCACAGTGAAGTCTTTTCCACTGTCCAACACAGAGACATCCTTTCCACTATCCACCAAAGGGACATCGTCCTGTGTACAAGAGGGACTTCCTTTAAACAGTCCACCACAGAGATGTTCTTTCCATTGTCCACCACAGTGATCTGCTCCCCACTGTTCACCACAAAAACATCCTTTACATTGTCTACCACAGGCATGTCCTCCTCATTGTCTACCACAGGAATGTCCTTTCCACTTTCCACCAGAGACATGCTCCTCACTGTCCACCATATTGATGTCTTCCCCACTTTCCAAGACAGGGAAGTCCTCCACATTGTCCACCACAGAAATGTCCTCTTCACTGTCCACCATAGTGATCTCCTACCCACTGTCACCAAAGGGAAGTCCTCCACACTGTACACCACAGTGATGACCTCCTTTGTACCACAGGGATGTCTTCCCAACTATCCAAAACATTGAAATCCTGTCCACTGTCCACCAGTGTCGTTCTCTCCACAATTTACCACAGGTATGTCCTCCTCACTGTCTACAACAGGGATGTCCTCCTCACTGTCCACCACAGTAACATTCTTCCTATTGACCACCACATGGATGTCATCTACACTGTTCACCACAGAGATGTCCTCCCAACTGTCCACCACAGAAACATCCTCTTGTGCACCACAGGGACATCCTCCCCACTGTCAAACACAGGGGTGTCCTTTATACTGACCACCACAAGGACATTCTTCCCACTGTAGACCACTGAGATGTCCTCCTCACTGTCCTCCAGAGGAATGACCTCCCAACTGTCCACGACAAGGATGTCCTCCCTAATCTCCACAACAAAAACATCCTCCTGTGCACCACAGGGACATCCTCCCTAATGTCCACAGTAGTGATGTCCTTCCCACTGACCACCACAGAGATATCCATTCCACTGTCCACCCTAGGGATGTCCTTCCCACTGACCACCACAGAGATATCCATTCCACTGTCCACTATAGGGATGTCCTCCCCACTGTCCAACAAGAAATGTGCTCCTCACTGTCCACCAGAGGGATGTCCTCCCCACTGCACACCAGAGGGATGTCCTACCCACTGGCCACCAAAGGACATGCTCCTCACTGTCCACCACAGGGATGCCCTCCCCACTGTCCACCACAGGGAAGTCCTCCACATTGTCCACCACAGAAATGTCCTCTTCACTGTCTACCATAGTGATTTCCTTCCCACTGTCACCACAGGGAAGTCTCTGCACTGTCCACCATGGTGATGACCTCCCGTGTACCACAGGGATGTCCTCCCAACAGTCCAGAACAGTGAAATACTCTCCACTGTCCACCACAGGGACGTCCTCCCTATAGTTTACCACAGGGATGTCCTCCCAAATTTCCACATAATGGATATCCTCCTCACTGTCCGCCACAGTAAAATCCTTCCTATTGAACCCCACAAGGATGTCCTCCACACTGTTTACCACACATATGTCCTCCCCACTGTCCACCACAGGGATGTCCTACCTACTGTCCACCAAAGAACATGCTCCTCACTGTCCACCATATTGATGTTCTCCCCACTGTCCACAAAAGGGAAGTCCTTCCCCATTGTCCACCACAGGAATGTCCACCTGTGTACCAGAGGAAAGTCCTTGTCACTGTAAACCACAGGGACGTCCTCCTCACTGTCCACTACAGAAATATCCTCCTCACTGTCCACCATTGTCATGTCATCCCTACTGTCACCACAGGTAATTCCTCTGCAGTGTCCACCACAGTGATGACCACCTGTACAACTCAGGGATTTCCTCTCAACTGTCCACAAGAGTGAAGTCCTCTCCCTTGTCCCCAAAGCGATGTCCTTCCCACTGTCTACAACAGGGAAGTCCTCCTCAATATCCACCACAGGGATGTCCTCCACATTGTCCACCAAGGGACATGCTCCTCACTGTCCACCACAGGGATGTCCTTCCCACTGTCCAACACAGTGTAGTCCTCCCCACTGTCCAACACTGGGACATCCTTCTCACTGTCCACCAAAGGGATGTCTTCTTCACTTTCCACCATAATGATTTCCTCCCTACTTTCAACACAGGGTAGTCCTCCACACTGTACTGTACACCACAGTGATGATCTCTTGTGTACCACAGGGATATCCTCCCAACTGTCCACATGTGTAAAATCCTTTCCACTGTCCACCACAGTGAAGTTTTTTCCACAGTTTACCACAGGAATGTCCTCCCCAATGTCTACAACAGGGATGTCCTTCTCATTGTCCACCACAGTAACATAATTCCTATTGACCACTACAGGGACGTCCTCCACACTGTTCACCAAAAAGATGTCCTCCCCACTGTCCACCACAAGGATGTTCTCATGACTGTTCACCACAGGGACGTCCTCTTGTGTATCACAGAAACTTACTCACCATGGTCCACAACAGGGGCAACCTTTCCACAAACTACCACAGTGACATCCTCCTCACTGTCCACAACAGGGACATGCTCCCCAAGGTCCAAAACAGAGATGTGCTCCTCACTGTCCACAATAATGATGTCCTCCCCACTGTCAACCACAGGGAATTCCTACCCATTGTCCAGCACTGTGACGTCCTCCTCACTGTCCATCACAGGGACATAGTCCAAACTGTCCACCACAGTGATGTTCTCCCCAGTGTATATCACAGGAATGTCCTCTTCACTGTCCACCATGGGAATGTCCTCCCCACTGTCAACAACAAGGACATCCTCCTGTGCACCACAGGGAGGTCCTCCCCACTGTCCACCACAGTGATGTCCCTTCTACTGTCAACCACAGAGACATTCTTTCCACTATCCACCAAAGAGATGCCCTCTTGTGTACAACAGGGACTTTCTCCAAACTGCCCACCTCAGGGATATCCTCCTTAATGTCCACCAAAGGGATATCCTCCTCACTGTCCAGCATAATAATGTCATCCCCACTGTCACCAAAGGGAAGTCCTGTACACTATCCACCACAGTGATGACCTCCTGTGTACCACAGGGATGTCCTATCAACTGTACACAAGATTGAAATTCTCTCCACTGTCCACACAGGGATATCCTCCCCAAGTTTACCACAGGGATTCCTCCCTACTGCCCACATCAGTTTTGTCCTCCTCACTGTCCACTACAGTAACATCCTTTCTATTGATTACCACAGGGATGTCCTTCACACTGTCCACCACAGAGATATCCTCTCCAATGTCGACCACAGTGATACCCTCCTGTGTATCAGAAAGACATCCTTCCTACTGTCCAACAGAGGGGTGTCCTTCTTACTGACCACCACAGAGATGTCCTCCTCACTGTCCACCACAGAGATGTCCTCCCCAATGTCCACCACAGGGAAGGTCTCCACAATGTCCACCACAGAGATGTCCTCCCCACTGTCCACAACAAGGATGTCCTCCTGTGCACCACAGGGACTTCCTCCAAATGTCCACCACAATGATGTCCTTCCTACTGTCCACCACAGGGACATCCTTTCCACTATCCACCAAAGGAATGTCCTCTTCTGTACAACAGGGACTTACTCCAAACTGTCCACCACAGAGATGTTTTTTCCACTGTCCACCACAGTGATCTCCTCCCCACTGTCCACCACAGAGACATCTATTACACTGTCTAACACAGGGATGTCTTCCCCACTCTCCACTACAGTGTCGTCATCTTGTGTACAACAGGTACGTTCTCACCACTGTCAACAACAAGTGATTCCTCCCCACTGATCATCACAGAGATGTCCTCCACACTGTCCACCACAGGGGCATAGTCACAATTGAACCAACACAGGGACGTCCTCTACACTGCTCACCACAATGATTTCCTCCTGATTGTCCAACACAGGTACATCCTCCCCACAGTTTACCACAAGAACATCCTCTTCTGCACCACGGGGTCATCCTCCCCAGAGGCATCCTCCTTACTGACCACCACAGAGACATCTCACACACTGTCCACCATAAAGATGTCCTCCTCAATGTCCACCACAGGAAAGTCCTCCCCAGTGTCCAAAACAAGGTCTTCCTTTTCTGCACCACAGGGATGTCACCCCCACTGTACACCACAGGGACATCATTCCCACTGTCCAACAAATAGACGTCCATTTCACTGTCCAGCATATGGACGTTCTTTCAACTGTCAACTAGAGGGATGTCTTTCTGTGTACCACAGGGATGTCCTAACTACTGTCCACCACAATGGTTTCCTCTAAACTGACCACCACAGTGAAGTCCTCCCCACTGTCCACCACAGGGACATTCTCCTCACTGTCCGCAACACTGACATCCTCCAATGTATAACAGGAATTTCCTGAGCACTGTCCACCACAGTGTCATCCTCCCCACTGACAACTACAGAAACATCCTTGACAATATCCACCACAGAGATATCCTCCCCACTGTCCAACACAGAGATTTCCTCCAAACTGTCCACCTCAGAGATGTCCTTCCCACCATTGTCCACCATATAGATGACCTTCCAACTGTCCACCACAGGGATGTCCTCCTCTCTTTCCAGAACAAAGAAGTCCTCCAAATTGTCCATCACAGGAAAGTCTTTCCCACTGTTCAACACAGGGATGTCCTCCCAACTGTTCTCCACAGTGAAATCCTTTCCACTGTCCACCACAGAAATGTCCTCCTCACTGTCCACTACAACGAAATCTTTCTCCCTGTCCACCACAGTGTTTTTGTCCTCACAGTCTACCACAGGGAATTTTTCCCGAGTTTCCACCACAAGAAAGTCCTCCCCATAATTCACCACAGGGAAGTCCTTCCACTTTACACCATAGAAAAATTCTCCCCACTGTCCACTACAAAATGTCCTTCCCACTATCCACACAGGAATGTCCTCTGCATTGTCAACAACAGGAGAGTCCTTCCCACCTTTCACCAAAGAAATATCCTCCCCACTGTCAACCAGAGGGACATCCTCCCCACTGTCCACCACTGGGACGTACTCACCACTGTAAACCAGAAGGACGTCCTCCCCACTGTCCACCTCAGAGATGTCCTTCCCCCATCCAACACAGGGACATCCTCCCCAGTATCCACCACAGGGACGTCTTCCTCACTGCCCAGCACAGAGAAGTCCTCCAAAGTGTTCACCACTGGGAAGTCCTCTAAACTGTCCAACACAGAAATATCTTCCACATTGTAAACCACAAGGATGTAATCCCCACTTTCCACCACGGGTACATCCTCCCCATTGTCCATTACAGGGATGCCCATCTCACTGTCCACTGTCTTACCCAATGTCCACCACAGAAATTTTCTTTCCACTGTCCACTACTTAAAAGTCTTCCCCACTGTCCATCAGAGGGACATCCTCCTCACTGTCCACCACAGAGATGTCCTTTCAACTGTCCTACAGAAACGTGCTCCCCATTGTCCAGCACAGGGAAGTCATCCCGATTTTCCACCACAGAAATGTCATTCTCACTTTCCACCACAGTGACATCCTCTCCACTGCTCACCACAATGATGCCCTCCACACACTCCACAACAAAAAAATCCTCTCCACTGTCCATCACAAAAAGTTCTCCCCATTGTCCACCAAAGTTTTGTCCCTTTCACTGTCCACCAAAGGAATGTCCTCCCACCTGTCCACCACAAAGACTTTTTTTCCCCTGTCCATCACAGGGTTGTCCTCCTCACTGTCTATCACAGGGAAGTCCTCCTGACTGTCCACCACAAGAACATTTTCCACATAATACACCAAAACTACATACTCACCACTTTACATCATAGAGAAAGCCTCCCCACTGTCAACCAGAAGACATTCTCCCAACTATCCACACAGTGATGTCCTTCTAACTGTCAACTACAGGGAAGTCTTCCCCACCATCCACCAAAAGTACATCCTCCCTGCTGTCCACCAGAGGGACGTCTTCCCCACTGTCAACCACAGGGAAGTCCTCTCCACCGTCCACCAAATAGACATCCACCACAAGGAAGTCGTTCCCACTGTCCACCACAAGGACGTCTTCCTTATTGTCCAGCACAGTGACATCCTCTCCGTCGACCACTACCATGACATCCTACAAACTGTCCACCACAGAGAAGTCCTCCCCACTGTTCACCACAGGGAATTACTCCACACTGTCTAACACAGGGATGTCTTCTGCATTGTAAACCACAAGGATGTCCTCCCTATTTTCCACCTCAAATATATCCTCCTCACTGTTCTTTACAGGAATATCCATCTCACTGTAGCTGCAGAGATGTCTTACCCACTGTCCACCAAAGGTATTTTATGACCACAGTCCACCACAGTGAAGTCTTCCTCACTGTCCACCACAGGGATGTCCTCCTCAATGACCACCAAAGAGTAGTTTTTTCCAATGTCCACCAAAGTGATGTTTTCCCCACTGTCCTCCTCACTGTCCCCCACAGTGATGTCCTCCCCACTGTCCACCACAGAGACTTGCTCCTCACTGTCTACCATAGGGATGTCCTCCCCACTATCACCACAGGAAAGTCCTCCCCACTGTCCACCACAGGAATGTCCTTTCCACGATCCATCACAAGGATGTCCTCCCCACAGTCTAACATTGTGAAATTTTTCCCACTGTCAACCACAAAGATGTCCTTCTCACTGTCAACCACATGGAAGTCCTTTGCACTGTCCATCACAGGAACAGCCATCCCACTGTCCACCAGAGAAACATCCTAACCAATGTCCACCACAAAGAATGTCTTTTACACTGTCCACCTCAGGGGAATCCTCTCAACTCTCTACCACAGAGATGTCCTATTCACTGTCCACCACAGGGATTTTTTCCCATTTCACCAAAGGGACTTCCTCCCCATTGTCCATCACAGGGACATCCTCACATTCCTCCACAGGGAAGTCCTCTCCACAGTCCACCACAGGAAAGTCCTTCCCACAGTCCACCACAGAGACATTCTTCCCAATTTCTACCATAGAAACGTCCTACTCAGTGATCACCACAGGGACATCTTCCCCACTGTCCACAAAAGGGACATCCTCCTGTGCATCACAGGAACATCTACCACATGGTCAATTACAAAGACATCCTCCCTACTGTCCACAATATGGAAATCCTTCCTACAGTCCACCACAAAGACATCCTCTACATTGTCCTCCACAGGGATTTCCTTCTCACTGTCAACCAGAGAGATGTCCTCCGCACTGTAATCCACAGAGATGTCTTTTCCACTGTCCACCATAGGGATGTCCACCCCACTGTCCACCACAGAGACATACTCACCACTGTCCAAAACAGGGAAGTCTTTTCCAGTGTCCACCAAAGAGGCACCCTCCTCACTGTCCACCACACGGCTTTCCTTCCCACTGTCCACTGCAGGGATGTCCTCCCAAATGTCCACAACAGGAATTTCTTCCCAAATGTCACCACTGAAAATTCCTCCCCATTGTCCACCACAGGAAAGTTTTTACCACTATCAACCACAGAGACATCCTTTCAACTCTCCAGCACAGGAACATTCCCCCACTGTCCAACACAGGGTCATCTTCCAGTGTACCACAGGTACATCCTCCCCACTGTCCACCACAGTGGCATTCTCCCCACTGACGACCACAGGGACATCCTACCCACTGTACACCAAAAATATGTACTAAGCACTCTCCACCACAGGGATGTCTTCCTCACTGTCCACTACAGGGAACTCATCCTATGCACCACAGGAATGTCCTTTCTACTGTACACCACAGGGGCATCCATTCCACTGACCACCACAGGGACTTCCTCCACACTGTCCACCACAGATATGTCTTCCCCATGGTCCAACACTAGGATATCCTCTCCACTGTCCAACAAAGGGATGTCCTCATATGCACCACAGATACTTCCTCCCAACTGTCCACCACAGAGATGTTCCCCTCACTGTCCACCACAGAGATGTCCACCCCACTGTCCACCACAGGGATGTCCTCCTGTGCACCAATGGGATGCCTGTCTCACTGTCAACCAAAGGGATGTCCTTCTCACTGTCAACCACAGAAAATTCCTCTCCACTGTTCATCACAAAGATGTCCTTCCCACTGTCCATTACTAAATGTCCTCTGCACTGTCCACCAGAGTTACATCCTTTCCACTGTTTACCACAGGGATGTCCTTCTCACTGTTCATCTCAGGGACATCGCCCCCACTGTCCACCACAGGTACATCCTCCAGTGCACCACAGGAATGTGCTCCCCATGGTTCACTACAAGGACGTCCTCCCTACTGTCCACCAAATTGACATCCTCCTTATTGTCCAGCACCAAGACGTCCTCCCCACTGTACACCACAGAAATGTCCTCCTCACTGTCAACCACAGGGAAGTCCTCCACAATATAAAGCACAGGGATCTTCTCCCCACTGTCAAACACAGGGATATCCTCCTCACTGTCCACAACAAGGAAGTTTTTTCTACTGTACACCACAGGTACGTCGTCTTCACTGTCCTCCACAAGGTTGTCCTTTTCCCTGTCCACCACAAAACATCCTCCTTACTGTCCACCACAGAAATGTCCTACCCACTGTCCACCACAGAGATTGGCTCCCTACTGTCATCACAGCAAAATCCTCCCCACTATTCACCACAGGGACGTCCTCCTCACTGTCCAACACAGGGACATCCTCTCAGAAGTCTACCACAGGGACGACCTCATATGCACCACAGGAACTTCTACCCAACAATTCACAACAAGGATGTATACTTCACTGTCCACTACAGTGAAATCCTCCCCAGTGTCCACCACAAAGAAGTCCTCCCCACTGTCCACCACAGAAATGTCAACCTCACTGTCAATCACACGGAAGTCCTGCCCATGGAAATCCTCCTGTGTACCTCCTGTGCAGTCATCCCACTGTACACCACAATGAAATTTTCTCCACTGTCCAATATATGTACGTTTTCCCCACTTTCCACAACAAAGACGTCCTCCCTACTCTCTACCACAGGAACATCCTCCTCACTGTCAACCACACGCATGTCCTGCCCACTGTCAACAATAAGACGTCCTCCTCACTGTCCTTCACAGTCAAGTCTTTTCCAATTTATATCACAGGGAAATCCTCTCCCACTGTCCATCACAAGGTCATCCTCTCTACTGTCCATTAAAGGGATGTTCTCCTCATTTTCCAGTACAGGGATGTTTTGTTCACTGTCACCACAGTGTTGTCCTCTTCACTGTCCACCACAGAAACATCCTCCCCACTGTTCATCAAAGGGATGTTCCAAATACTGTCCACCACAGGGACATTCTCTTGTGTACCACAGGGACATCCTCACCACTTTCCACCACAGAGGCATTCTCCCAACTGAACCCCACAGAAACATCCAGTACACTGTCCACCACAGGGATTTCCTTTCTACTCTCCACCTCTGGAACATCCTCCCCATGGTCCACTAAAAAGATGTATTCCTGTGCACCAGAAGTATGCCTTCCCCACTGTCCACCACAGTGATGTCCTCCCCACTGTCCAACACAGAGACATCCTCCCCACTGTCCACCACAAGGATGTCCTCTTGTGCAACACTGGGACTTCCTCCACAGGAGTGTCCTCCTTATTGACCACCACAGAGACGTCCTTCACACCATCCACAGAGGTGTGCTACCCACTGTCCACCACAGGAATGTCCTCACCACCGTTTAAAACAAGGACGTCCTTTTTTGCACCACAGGGACGTAATCTCCACTGTCCACCAAAGAGAAGTCCTTCCCACTGTCTACCACATAGATATCCTTTTCGTTGTCCAGCATGGTGATGTAATCTTTACACTGCCCACTACAGGGATGTCCTCCCAACTGACCACAACAGTGATATCCTGCTCACTGTCCACCAAAGAAACATTGTCCACACTGTCTACCATAGGGATGTCCTTCATTGTATCACAGAAACATCCTCAGCACTGTTCACCAAAGGGGCATCCTCTCTAATGACCACCATAGGGACATCCTCCACACTGTCCACCACAGAGATATCTTCCCCACTGCCTACCACAGTGACATCCTTCCGACTGTCCACCAAAAAGACCTACACCTCACTGTCCACTACATGGATGTCCTTTCCACTGTCCACCACAGGCATGTCCTCCTCACTGTCCACCACAATAAAATTTTTCTTTGCACCACAGCGACATCTTCCCCACTGTCCACAACAGTGGAGTCCTCCCCACTGTCCACCACATGGAAGTCTTCCTGTGCACCACAGGAACATTCTCCTCATTGTCCACCACAGGGGCAACCTCCCCATTGACCACCACAAGCACATCCTCTACACTGTCTTCCGCAGAGATGTCCTTCCAGCTCTCAACCACAGGGACATCCTCTCAACTATCCACCAAAGCAACATTCTCCCCATTGACCACAACAAGGTCGTTGTCAACACTGTCCACCAAAGAGATGTCCTACACATTGTCCACCATAGGCACATCCTCCCCACTGTCCACCACAGGGACGTCCTCCCATCTGTCCACCAAAAATACATCCTTCTGTGTACCACAAGACATGCTTTCCAAGTCCACCACAGGGATATGCTCCCCTCTGGCCACCACAGGAACGTCCTCCTGTGCACCACAGGGACTTCTTTCCAACTGTCTACAACGTAAATGTTCTCCCCACTGTCCACCACAGAGAGTTTCTCCCCACTTTCCACCACAAGGACCTCATTTTACTGTCCACCACAGGGACATATTCCCCACTGTCCACCATAAAGACTCCCTCCTGTTCACCAAGGAATGTCCTTTCCAATGCCCAGCAATAAGATGTTCTCCCCACTGTCCACCACAGTGAACTTCTCCTCACTGCCTACCACAGGGACGTCCTACTCACTGTCCACCAGAGAGACCTCTTCCCCATTGTCCACCACAGGGATGTCCTCACCACTGTCTAACACCTGGATGTCCTCCTAATTTTCCACCACAAATCAGTTCTTCTTTCCACCACAGAGATGTCCTACTTTCCAGAAGGAAATCCTCTTGTGCACCACAGGGATGTCATCCCCAATGCCCACCAAAGAGATGTCTTTTTGACTGTCCACCACAGGCATGTTCTCCTGACTGTCCACCACAGGGATGTCCTCCCCACTGTCCACCACTAAAATGACCTCATTTCTACCACAGGGATATCCTCCTCACTGTCCAACACAAAGAAATCCTCTTTTGCACCACAGAGACGTCCTCCCTACTGTCCACCAGAGGGGCGTCTTCTAGTGCAACACAGGGATGTCCTCCCTAATGTCCACTGAAGAGTTGTCCTCCTCACTGTCTACCACAGAGATGTTCTCCAGACTATCCACCATAGGGATGTCCTCCTTACTATCATCACAGGGATGTCCTCTTCAATGTTGACCACAGATACTTCCTCCCCACTGTCTATCAAAGGGACATTCTCACCACTGTCAACCACAGAGACATTCTCCTGTGTACCACAGAAACCTCCTTACCACTGTTCACCACAGGGACAATCTTGCCACTGACCACCACAGGGACATCGTCCACAATGTCCTCCACAGAGATTTCCTCCCCACAGTCCACCACATGGACATTGTCCACACTGTCCAACATAGGGATGTCCTCATCTGCACCACAGGGATTTCCTCCCTTCTGTCCACCACAGAGATGTACTGTTAACTACGGGGATGTCCTGCCCACTGTCCACCACAAGAATGTCCTCCAGGGCACCACAGGGATATCTTTCCTACTTTCCAACAGAATAATGTCCTCCACACTGTCCAAAACAGGGACATCATTTTATGCACCACAGGGACATCATCCACACTGTCCACCAGAGGGATGTCCTTCCCACTTCCACCACATAGTCGTCCTTTCCACTGTCCACCATAGTGACATCCTCTCCACTGTCCACTACATGGATATTCTCCTGTGTACCACAGAGACATCCTCACTACTGTCCGTCACTGGCGTGTCCACCCAAATGACCACTGCTTTGATGTCCTCCCCACTGTCCACCACAGGGATGTTCTTCTCACTGTCAACCACAGGAACATCCTCCAGTGTACAACAGGGGTGTCCTCAGCACTGTCCACCACAGGGGCATGCTCCCTATTCACAACCACAGGGACATCCTCCACACTGTTCAGCACAGAGATGTCCTTTCCACTGCCATACAGAGGGACTTCCTCCCTACTGTCCACCACAGAAACATCCTCACCAGTGTCCACCACAGGGATGTACTCCTCACTGTCCACAAAAATAAGTCCTCCTTTGCAGCACAGAAACGTACTCCCTAATGTCCACAAGAGGGACATCCACTTGTGCACCACAGGGACGTCTTCCCCAATGTCTGTTGCAGTAAATCTCTAGCCCATGGAAGTCCAGTCAAGGAAGACACAACTCAATTAATTACAAATGTATGCTGCAAGACTAGATTGGGCAGATTTACCATTGAACTACTCTATTCCCCAGCTATGAGATCCCTTACAACCTGCAGTTTTCTAGGTAATGATCTTCTTCATCCTCATTCCTTCCCCCAACTGCCAACTTCTCTAACCACTCTTCTCGCTCCTCCCCTACCTCTGGCTCCTCCCACTCCTCTTCTACTGCCCAATCACTGGCTCTAGACTTTATTTAACAAATTCGATTGGACAGAAGGTTCACAAGATTCACTCCTCCTTCGCAGCCCCTCCCAGGAGTGGAATTATCATGACAAGAGGCTAGGGCTATCCACAACATTTCCCCCTTTTTGTCCAATTAAAAGACTATTTTCTCTCACACTTCCCCTTTTTTGTCCAATAAAAAAACTCTTTTCTCTTACACCTCCAAGAGATGCTTTTCTTCTCAGTGTTTGGTAATTTTCATCAAAAAAATATAACGTATATCCTAGAGGGCAGGCTTGCTCAGAAAGAATAAGAACCCTTAGTTCTGGTCAGTGAAAAAATAAAATCATCAGAGGGATGAAGAGACAGTTCAGCAGTTTGAGTGCACTTGATGCTCTTCCGGAAGACCCCAGGTTCAATTCTCAGAATATGGTGGCTCAGAACCACCTGTAACTCAAGTTCCAGGGTATCTGACATCATGTCATGGACTTGGTAGGCACTGCACACATACTCTACACAAACAAACAGACAGACAGATAGACACACACACATACACACACACACTCACACACATAAAAGAAAAATGAGTAAAATTGAAATGTCACAAAACCCTCAGAAACTTGTACAACCATTTCAACAATGACAATTACAAGTAGTACTCACCAAGCCACCACAACACAGAATTCTGTTCTGAACAAATTGTAAACTGCCACAAGCTACAAACTCTCTTTATCTGTCTGTAGTGGAGAGGGCTCCAGTAGCCTGTCTCTAGAGCCTGCATTCTTAACCCTATAGTCTTACCACCTCTACATAGTAACACAGTTAGCATCCAGGACTTTCTTTGGTTACAGATTCTTCAGCTGTCCCTCTCCAAGAAGTCAGCTCACCCTTTTACACCACTGTCCAAAGAGTTCATTTAAAAAAACACTTTCAAATCTTAAAAGAATGGAGTCTCTTTGCCCCCTCTTGCAGTTGCAAACAAACCCTACCTTGCTAGTTTCTGCCTTCTGTCATAGCTAGACATATCAATAAATGGGATCCTAATATCTAGCAACAGGCTAGGTTACATGGTATGTAACTTCCTTCTTCCCAGTACCCTCTACCCCATCCAAAACACCCTTTTGTTCTTTGGGCCTGAGGGTTCATGCTGTCTCCCTCCAGGGGGCCATCATGGTTGTTTGTGGCCTTAATGCTATTGTTATCCCAATAAAGCTTCTCTGGAGGGTAATTTCATTTCTGTTTACTTTCCACAGACATGCATTATCTTTCAATAAGAACCACCTATGCGCTGACTTAACACAGCCTAGAGTCCTCTAAGAGAAAAACTTCTCTACAGGGGGAATGTCAGATTAGATTGGACTGTGGGCATGTCTGTGTGTGTGTGTGGAGTGGGTGGAATGCCTTAAGTTGTTAACTGATGCAGGAGGGCCTAGCCCACTGTGGGTGGCACCATTCCCTAGGCAGGTATTTCTAAGCTGTATAGGAAGGCTTCAAAAGAATCAGCAAGTGATATTCCTCCATAGTTGCTACTCATAATTTCTGCTTGGGTTCCAGTCTTGACTTCCCTTAATGATGTCCTGTGATCTGGAAGTGTAAGGCAAATAAAGCCTTTCATTCCCCTAAGCTGTTCTTGGTAAGAGCAACAATCTGAAGACACTGCCATCCTCTACACCGATGAGTATATTCTACTCTAGGTTGCCTTTACTCTATGCTACTTCAACCCTAATTATGATGCTTCAGCAAGGCAGCTGGTATCATTGTCCTATAACAACTTGCTGCAGTTCATAAAACAGGAGTGATATTCTAGGAGAGTAGGTTCAGAACTGAAAGACAGTCCTGTCAGTAAAGTGCCATACTCATACGAGCCTCAGAACCTGGGTTCACTCCCTGGAATCCACACACAAAAAAGCCCAGAGTGTCAGCCTCTGGTTGTAATCCAGCACTGGAGAAAGAGTGTGACAACAGAGCTTGAGGGTCATTCCGCCTGATTCACGAGAGACCATTTCTCAACAAAAAGTCAAAAAGAGCTTGAAGGCAAAGTTAGATTCCGGTTGCTGTTCAGAACACAACACCCTCAACAACTCTTTCCTTCTCACAGGAGCCTGCTGTCATATTATCTGTGAGTCCCTCACCAACACATTTCCCTGGGCTCTGCATCTAGGGAAGCAACTTTATATCCATAGGGTCATCATTGGCCACACAGCCTGCTCTCCACCCCTTTCCCTGCCTCCTGCCAGGGAATCAGAGAGCCTGGTTTCAGGCTTGTGTTCTGAAACCACTGTCCTCAGAGAGCTATAAGAAAGACCCTGACTCTGCCATTTGGCCTCACTCTCCCACTCATGGTGTCTGTCTCTGGGGCTAGGATCTTACTCTTCTCAGAACCCTTACCATACTGCTGTTTGTCCATCTGCCCATGGCATTATTTATTCTTCTGGTAAACTCCCTTTCCTCAACAATCATTCTCAGTGACTTTCTTCATCCCATTTGCAAGACCCTTTGGAGAGTGACTGAGGAAGACAACTGATATTGATCAGTCCCCATCCCCACATGTGAATAGGTGCTCCCACACATTCACATGTACACACACACACAAACACACACACACACACACACACACACACACACACACACACACACACTTTAAAAGACAAGGGTGGAGAGTCACTAGATCTGCATGGGAAGGCCCAGCCGCCCATGGAATCTGCAGCACTCATGGCAAGCTATACTCAGGAGATGCAGAAAAGCAAAGAGCCAAAAACCAAGGTACTGGTGAGATGAAACAGGGCATAAGGAAGAGGACAAAGCAGAAGGCTTTTGGACTCTTGCAGTCAATGGGGGAAAATTAGCATTTTAATTTCCTACTTAAAATGCGGACCTCTTCTTCACAAGGAATAAATAAATAAGTGCCTCTTGGCTTGTGGCTTGTAGAGATGTTTGCAGACTGCTTCTTGAGAGGTTCTAGACTTTGCAGACCCAGTGATGAACATCACTGTGGCTTGAAATCCACTCCTCTTTGTCTGGCTCTCATACCCGCAGCAGCATGTGTTGCTTTTCTAACATATATAAAACAAGCCTCTTTTGTAGTGCAAAGGACTAACATTAGCCTGTGCCTGTTAGGAAATTACTCCCCCATTGAGCCACACCACTTGTCTTTGTTTTTCTTGAATGCATGATCCCCCTGCCTCAGCCTCTATAGCAGGTGGGAGAACATATCTCCCATTAGACTCAGCTAAAATGAGCCTGTTATACACACTTTATACACTTTGATTTTATCTATTGCCTAATCATTAAAGACTTCAAAGTGACAGTATGTTTTAGCTCATTTTGAGAAAATGTGCCAATCTGAAATTCTGACTCTTTTTTATAATTAAGAACTCTCAGGTTGCAGTAGAGGGGTCTTGAGGGAAATTTAATCATTTTCTCATTTTATATGAAGAAAAAAAATCTATTTTAATTCTACCGATGAGGCTTTATATAGACCAAAACTTCTCTCTGTTGTTTGAAACTATGGTTGTGAAGATCCCCATACTCGGGAGACCCTTCTTCAAGTCTCAGGAAATCATGACCACCCAAAGATCACAAGAAACCATACCTGGATGCAATCAGCAGAGGCTTTATTAGGGAAATCGGCCGGCAGTCAAACCACAAGCTCTCTCTCAAGAGCAAGGTTTGGCCTAGAGTGGTGGGTTATGGGGTCTTTTAAAGAGCAAAACCCCAAAACCAGGGAAGTGGGGAGGGGGTGAGGTGTTGCCAAGGATACATAACATAAGAATAGCGAAACATTCCAGAGAAACCCACCCTGAAATGTTAATAGCCATGGAAATTAGTCAGTACAATCATTTTTTCTCAAAAATGGAGTCGTACCAAGTCACTGTCCCCTATATCGTCATTACAAAATATTTCTCACTTCCTGCAGTCACAGCCCCACCTAGATGGCTTGTATTTTTTATAGTCAGGAATGTGTCTTCCTGCTTTGAGCCTCCCACACCCACAGGTGGGCCTGCTGCCTGAGGCTTGAGGAATGTAATCCAGCAAGTGTCCTCTGATTCAGGGGCAATGTCCTTCACCTGGAATGTGTCCTGGGGTAGTGAAAATCGTACATTCAGTTCCGCTTTCTGGAACTTGCATTTTTCTGCCCAGGTCTAAGGGCAAAGAAATCTACACATATTTCATAAAATGGTCTTTATAATTTTTCACTCTACAGTTTCCGCTCCTCCAAGCTTCAGCAGACATCACAGTGGGCCATGAGCTGGAGGGAGCCCAGTGCTGAAGGAGCCTGGGAACACACATATGTACAATTGGCAGAATCAGTATTCATTCTCTCCCACATTTGCAAAAGGGAAAGGAGAAATAATCAGAATTTGGAAGCTTTATGAAAAACTCTTGGAAATATTTCCAATATTTCCCTTGCTGGGCTGTGGAGTCACTGAAACTGTCTCTTGGCAGGAGAGATAAAACAAAGAATAGGTAAATATTGAGAGAATATATAAAAATATTGTTGTGTAATACAAATACAATAGGAAAACAGAGATTCACAACCTCAAGTGAAATGTGTTTCAACTTCGGGAACCAGCATTAGCTTGCAAAGGAAGCCAAGATAGCCAGCGTGTTCTTGCTTAGTGATGGAGACATGCATTGGCAGTGGTAAACTGGTCTTTGCAACATGCTTCTGATATGAAGCATGAATGTTTTGCAGGAATGAGAAAGAAGTGTACATGGCCTACATGTGGCCCCACAAACGTTGCCCTTAGCACCCACAGAGTACTGTTCATTTGAATGCAGGGAAAAGGGGAAGTTGGCTATTGGGCAATTAGCAAAGAAATGGTGGCAACGTGGCATGTCAGGTGAGCCGAGGTGTGCAAGACAGAAAATGTAATAGGGGTATAAGTGGCTTCCCAAAGGCACAGTGCTGGGTGCACATACTGACCAAAAGGCTGGACTCAGGAGAAGAAGAGGTACCCTTATCCACTGTTACAATAAACAATAGCTACTTTACAGTCAGCAGACCAGAAAGCATAGCACAGCACAGCATGGGGGTTTGGTTTGTCTCTCTGAGTTAAATGACAGTTCCCAGAGAGTGTGCAGCAGGGCTAGATCAGATCACACAGAACAAAGGGTTCACCCACACAGACATGTGGCAATAGCTTGGATCTTGAATGTCCCCTCAAGCTGTTGTGCTAAAAACTTCATCCCAGTTGATGGTGCTGTTGAGGAATGGTAGAACCCTTAGGAGGAGGTAGGACCTAGGGAAAGAAAACAGGTCCCCCAAATCATCTGTCTTTTTCTCTCTCACTCTGTTTCCTGATCACCATGATGTGAGAAGTGGTCATGAGCTCTGTCATGATGCTCTCTTTTGTCATAGGCCCCCCAAAGCATGTGACCCAATGCAGCACAGATAGAAACCTCTGACACAATGGGCCAAATAAGTCTTTCCTCCATTTAAGTTAATTCTTGTCCTCTTACAGAAGGGGAAAGCTGAGTGACACACATCCTAAGGACCAGGAAGATCCAAGATGTGCTTATGATTCTGACCCTAGGATGGTGCAATGTGTTCCCACCCAATGGTGGGACATGGTATGGCATAAGTGTGAACACATGCATTGGAGATGTCAATGAAATAGGAGGAGATGGACCCTATCGGTAAAGGGATCTGGATCTGGGAAAAGGGAGGTTTCCTTTAAGGATCAAGTATACTCCAAGGAGGGAAGAAAAGAGATTTCCAGGCATCCTCCCAACCAGACATTGGTCTTCAAAGCTGGTCACTTCCTCTAGCCAGGTGACCATGTGCAATCAAAGGCATGCAAGCTAAAATGATTGCCGTGGTCCTCCATTTCTCACTTCCTCTCAGCTGTCTACATGTTAAGGAGTTGAATCCCATAAGATGGCAGACCTCAGGGATAGCTGTGGCCCCAATTCATGACAATCTTCCCATGGTCACTAGCTCTGTGTAAAATCTGCATGCTGATTGAGCTAGGCATCTGAGACCTGGGGCTGTGTGTTACAGCCAAACATTTGTCTTGCCTTCTCTGATACAGAAGAAATACTGTGGCTTAGAGGCAATCAAAGCCATCAGAGACTGTTTGAGAAGAGGTAGGAATAGTCCAGTTGGCTTGTTGTAACAGACTGATTCAGTGTACAGTGATCCAAGATGGACTCAAACCTTGCATCATTCCTTAACCATTAAAGTCATATTTTAGGAGTTTCTTGGGTCCTCTTATAAACCTACATAATCATGAAATCTACACACAGAAACACACACATGCATGTACATGTGCAAATGGGTAGGTATACAAATATATAGTTTTGGAAGCTATTATATAGTTTTAGAAATCTTAAGACCTGCATCGATCCATGAGACCATCATAATTAGGGAAAAACAACATCACCCCCTAAAGCTCCATAGAACATCCCTCTCCTCCTCATCCAGCCACAAGTGACTCTCCATCACTAAATTCTGTTTATGAGAAAGCCAGCACACTGTAATGTCATAGGCACCCTTTCAGTAGCTATGGCATTTACTGGTAAATTTACTAAAGTTGCTTTTCTTTCTTTTATTCTATATTTCTGAGTAAAGAAAGGTCCTGCACAATCTCTACCACAGGTAGGTCCTCTACACTGTCCAGCACAGGGAAGTCATTTCAACTGTCCACCAAAGAAGTATTCTCCCCACTGTCCACTATATGGATATCCTTTCCACTGTCCACCAAGAGACGTTCTACAAACTGCCCTCCACAGAGACATTCTACCCAATGTCTTCCACAGGGATGTCTTTTTCACAGTCCACCAAAGGGACGTTCTTCTCATTATACACCAAAGGTACATCTTTCAAATGTCCACCACAGAGACATCCTCTACACTGTCCACCACAATGACGACCTTCATACAGTCCATTATAGAGAAGACTTCCCTGTTGCCCACCAAAGGGATGTCCTTCCCACTGTCCACCACAGGGACATCCTCCAAATTGTCCACCACAGCGACATCCTTTTTACTGTTCACCACTGGGACATCTTACCCACTTTGCACAACAGGGACATTTTCCTGTGAACAACAGGGATATCCTCACTGCTGTGCACCACAGGGACATCCTCCTTTGCACACCAGGGATGTCAGCAACACTCTCCACCCCAGAGATGTCCTCTGAACTCTCCACGACAGGGACATCCTCCTCATTATCCACCAAGAAAATGTCTTTCCTACTATTCAACACAGGGATATCATCCCAAATGTCCAACACAGAAAAGTCCTCTTCATTGTCCACCAGAGAGATGTTCTTTCCCCTGTCCACCACAGCAATGTCCTCCACACTGTCCACCAGAGGGATATTCTTCCCACTGTTCACTACAAGGAGGTCCTTCCCAATATTGATGACAGGGACTTCCTTCCGACTGTCCACAAATTAAATGTTCTTCCGACTGTTCACCACAGTGTGTTTCTCACTACTGTCCACCACAGAGATGTACTTTTCACTGTCCACCATGAGGAGGTCCTCTCCACTGTCCACCACAGAAACATCCTTTTCAATGTTCACCACAGGGACATCCTTCTCAGTATCCACGAAAGGGAGGTCCTCACCATTGTCAACAACAGAGACGTCCTTCCACTGTCCACCACAAAAACATCCACATCACTGTCTATCACAGGGACAACTTTACCACTGTCCACCACAGAGAGGTCCTCCCTCCTGTCCACCACAGGGACCTCCTTCCCCCTGCCCACTACAGGGAATTCCTCTCTACTGTCCACCACGGGGATGTTCTTTCCACTGTTCACCACAGGAATGGCCTCCCCACTGTCCACAACAGTCATGTCCTTTTCACTCTCCACCTAAGGGACCTCCTTCCTACTGTCCACCACAGGCAACTCCACTCTACTGTCCACCACAGGGATGTCCTTTCCACTGTCCACTACAGGGATGTCCACAACACTCCACAACAGTTATGTCCTTCCCACTGTCTACCACAGAAACGTACACCCTGCTGTCCACAACAGGAAAGTACTTCCCAATGTCCACCTCAATGATGTCCTTTCCTCTGTCCACTACACGGACATCCTTTCCATTGTCCACCACATGGTGATCCTTCCCACTGTCCACCAGAGGGACATGCTTGCCACAGTAGAACACACGGATGTCCTTCCCAATGTCCACAACATGTATGTCCTTCCCACAATCTACAACACAAATGTACTTTCAACTCTCCACCATAGGGACCTTCTTCCCATTCTTCACCACAGAGAGGTCCTCTCTACTATCTACCACAGTGATGTCCTTACCACTGTCCACCTAAGTGACGACCTCCCCTCTCTCCACCACTGGGACATCCTTACCACTGTCCACCACAGGTAGTTCCTCTCCAATGTCCTCCATAGGGACATCATTCCCACTGTTCACCACAATAAGGTCTTACCCAATGTCCACAACAGGGACGTCCTGACCACAGTCCACAACATATAGGTCCTTCCAATGTCCACTACAGGGACCTCCTTCTCACTGTTCACCACAGGGAAGTCCTCTCTACTGTCCACCACAGGCATGTCCTTTCCACAGTCCACAATAGGGATGTCCTCTGCCCTGTCCAAAAGAGGCATGTCCGTTCCATGGTACTCCACAGGGAAATTGTTCCCACTGTCCACCACAGGGAAGTCCTCTCTACGGTCAACCACAGGGATGTCCTTTCCACTGTTCACCACAAGGATGTCCACCGCACTGTCCACAACAGGCATGTCCTTTTCACTCTCCACCACAGTTACCTCCTTCCAATGTCCACCACAGGTAAGTCCTCTCTACTCTCCATCACAGGGATGTCCTTTCCACTGTCCACCACAGGGATGTCCACAGCACTGTCCAGAACAGTCATGTCCTTCCCACTGTGCACCACAGAAAGGTACACCCTGCTGTCCACAACAGGAACGTACTTGTTAATGTCCACCTCAATGATGTTCTTTCCTCTGTCCACAACAGGGATGTCCTTCACACTGTCCACCCCATGGTGGTCCTCCCCACTTTCCATCAGTGGGACATGCTTGCCACAGTTTAACACACGGTGGTCCTTCCCACAATCCACAACATAAATGTCTTTACCACCCTCCACCACAGAGAACTTCTTCCCACTGTTCACCACAAAGAGGTCCTCTACTATCGACCACAGGGATGTACTTACCACTGTCCACCTAAGTGATGACCGCCCCTCTATCGATCACAGGGATATTCATTCCACTGTCGACCACATGGAGTTCCTCCCCAGTGTCCACAAGAGGGACATCCTTCCCACTGTTCACCACAAGGAGGTCTTTCCCAATTTCCAAAACAGGGACATCCTTCCCACAGTCCACAACATATATGTCCTTCCAATGTCCACCACAGTGACCTCCTTCTCACTGTCCACCACTGGGAAGTCCTTTCTACTGTCCACCACAGGTATGTCATTTCCTCAGTCCACCACATGGATGTCCTCCACCCTGTCCAAAATAGACATGTCCTTTCCATGGTCTACCACAGGGAATTCCTTCACACTGTCCACCACAGGTAAGACCTCTCTACTGTCCACCACAGGGATGTGCTTTCCACTGTCTATCAAAGGGACTTCTCTGCACTGTCCACAACAGGCATGTCCTTCCCCGTTCCACCACAGAAAGGTACAACCTGCTGTCCACAAAAGGAATGTACTTCCCAATGTAAACTAAATGATGTCCTCTCCTATGTCCACCACAGAGACGTACTTCCTATTGTCCACCACATGGTGTTTCTCCCAATTGTCCGTGAGAGGGTCATGATTCCCACTGTCCACCACATGGAGGTAATTCCCAATGTCCACAACATGGACGTACTTCCCATAATCCACAACCTAAATATCCTCCCCACTGTCCAACACATGGACCTTCTTCCCACTGTTCACCACAGAAAGGTCCTCTCTACTGTCCACCATAGGGATGTCCTTACCACTGTCCAAACCATTTACATACTCCCCACTGTCTACAACAGCAATGTCCTTCCCACTGTCCACCACACAAAGGTCCTCCCGATTGCCCATCACAGGAATGTCCTTCGCACTGTCAACTTAAGTGACATCCTCCCCTCTGTCCACAAGAGGGACATTCTTCCCACAGTTCAACACAATGAGGTCTGTCCCAATATCCACAACAGAGATGTTCTTCACACAGTCCACAACCTAAATGTGCTTACCACTGTTGACCTCAGGGATCTCCTTCCCAATGTTCACCACTGGGTGGTCCTCTCTACTATCCATCAAAGTGATGTGCTTTCCACTGTCCACCACAGTGATTTCATCCCCACTGTCCACAACAGGGATATTCTTTCCACTCTCCACCACAGGGACGTCCTCCCCAGTGTCCACCACAGGAACTTAATTCCCACTGTTTACCACAGGAATGTCCTACCCACTATCTACCATAGGGAGGTCTTCCCAATCTCCACCAAAGGTAAGTCCTCTAAACTGTCCACCACAGGGATGTCAGTTCAAGTGTCCACCACAGAAGTATTCTCCCAACTGTCCACAACAGGAATGTTCTTCCCACTGTCCACCACAGAGACGTTCTACACCCTGCCCTCCACAGGGACCTCCTACCCACTGTCTAACACAGGAGTGTCCTTCCCACTCTCCAACAAAGGGACATTCTTCCCATTGTCCATCAAAGGTACATCTTTCATCCCTCCACCACAGAGACATCCTCCCCACTGTCCACAGCAGGGACATTTTCCTGTGCACAACATGGATATCCCCACCACTGTGCACCACAGGGACATCCTCATTTGCACACCAAGGATGTCAGCAACACTCTCCACCCAAGAGATGTCCTCTGCACTCTCCACGACAGGGACATCCTCCTCATTATCCACCAAAGAAACGTCTTTCCCACTATTCACCACAGGGATGTCATCCGAAAAGTCCATAACAGAAAAGTCCTCTTCACTGTCCACCAGAGGGATATCCTTCCCCCTGTTCACCAAAAGGAGGTCCTTCCCAATATCGACAACAGGGACTTCCGTCCCACTGTCCACAACATAAATGTTCTTCCCACTCTCCACCACAGTGTGTTTCTCTCTACTGTCCACCACAGAGATGTACTTTCCACTGTCCACCACAGCAACGTCCTCTCAGTTTTCAAAAGAGAAACCTCCTCCCCACTGTCCACCACAGGGACTTAAAATTACTGTCCAACACAGGGTGAACTTCCCCACTGTCTACAACAGGGATGTCATTCCCATTGTCCACCACATGGACATCCTTTTGCTGACAACAAAAGGTACTTCCCTCCCACTGTTTACCACAGGGACATCTTCCTAACTGCTCACCACACAAATATGTTCCCAACTGTCCACTACAGAAAAATCCATTCCACTGTACACAACAGAAACATTCTACCCACAGTTCTCCACAAGGACGGTCATCCCATTGTCCACAACAGAAAGGTACCACCCACTATCCACCACAGGGACATCCTCCCAACTATCCACCCAAATGAGTTCCTCCCCCACAGTCCAACACAGGGACGTCCTTCCCAGTGTCCACCACAGGGACGTCCTACCCCACAGTCCACCAGAGTGTGGGCCTCCCCACTGTCCACAACAAGAACATCCTCCTGTGCTCAACAGAGATGTCCTCACCACTGTGCACCACAGGGACATACATTGCATTGTCAAGCACAGGTATGTCATTTCCACTGTCCAACAAAGTGAGGTCCTCCCTGCTGTCCACCACAAGGACATATTTACCACTGTCCACCACAGAGATGTCCTTTCCACTGATCACCAGAGGGACATCTTCCCCAATGTGCGCAAAAGAGGAATGTCCTCACAACTGACCACCACATAGACATCCTACACATGTCCACCACAGGGAGGTCCTACCCACTGTTCACCATATGGACATACTCCCCTTGTCCACAACATGGACATCCTTTCACTGTCCACAAAAAGGACATTATTCCCACAGTTTAGCACAGGGATATCCTCCCCAACATCCACTCTACAGGTACATTCTACACACTGTCCACCACAGGGACATCCACCCAACTGTCCAGCACAGGGATTTCTTCCCCACTGTCCATCAGAGAGAGGTCCTCCCCACTGTCCACCACAGGGATGTCCTCCTGTGTACCACAAGGACATCCATAAAACTGTCCACTACAGGGTCATCTTCACCAATGTCCAGCACAATGACATCCTTCCCACTGTTCACCACAGGCACGTCCTCCTGTGTACAACAGGGACATCCTGACCAATGTGCACCACAGGAACATCCTTTCCACTGTCCACCACAGGGACATCCTCCCCAATGTTCACTACAGAGTGGACTTCCCCACAGTCCACCACATGGACTTCTTTCCCATTGTCCACCAAAGAAACTTCCTCCTCACTTTTCAACGCAGGGACATCCTCCTATGCCCAAGAGGGACGTCCTCACAACAGTGCACCACAGGAATATTCTTTCCACTGTCCACAACAGAGATGTCTTTCCCACTGTAGACCACAGAGATGTCCTACCTGCTGTCCAACACAGGGATATTCTTCCCACTTTCCAACACAGAAACGTCCTCCCCACTGTACACCAAAGGAATGTCCTCACCAAATTCGGTCACAGATACGTCCATCCCACTGTCTACAACAGAAATGTCCTCCCCACACTCCACCACAGGGAGGTCCTCCCAACTGTCAAACATAGGGACAACCTCCTTTGTACTACAAGGACATCCTTACCACTGTGCACAACATGGTTGTCCTCAACATTATGCACTACCGGGAATTCCTCACTGCAGTCCACCACACGGATATCCTCCACAGTCTAAACTACAGGGACATCCTACCCTCTGTCCACCAAGTGAGGTCCTCCCTTCTGTCCAACACAGGGACATCCTTCTGCATATCCACCACAGTGATGTCCTCCCCACTGTCATTCAAAGGGACATCCTTTCCACTGTCGACCACAAGGACTTCATTTCCTCCCCACTGTCATTCAAAGGGACGTCCTTGACACTGTCGACCACAAGGACTTCATTTCCTCCCCACTGTCATTCAAAGGGACGTCCTTTCCACTGTCGACCACAAGGACTTCATTTCAATGGTAAACCACAAGAAACTCCTATTCACTTTCCACCACAGGGATGTCCTTCCCACTGTCCACCATATTGATGTCCTCCTCACTGTCCACAACAAGCATGTACATCCCACTGTCCACCAGAGAAACATCCTCTCCACTGTCCACCATAGGGAGGTCCTCCCAACAGTCCACCACAGGGAAGTCCTTTCCACTGTTCAGCAAAGAGATGCCCTTCCCACTACTCACCACAGGGACATTCTCCTGTGTACCACAAGGACATCCTTACCACTGTCCACAACATGGTTGTCCTCACCAATGTCCACTGCAGGGATGTACTAACCACTGTCCACAACATGATTATCCTCCACACTGTAAACTACACATTGTTCACCACAAGGAGGTCCTCCCCACTGTCCACAACAGGAACATCCTTCTGCCTGTCCACCACAGTGATGTCTTCCCCACTGTACACCTCAGGGACATCCTCCTGTGCACAACAGGGATGTACTTACCACTGTACACCCCAGAGATGTCTTCTGCACTCCCCACTACAAGGACATCCTTCTCACTGTCCACAAAAGAGACATTCTCTTGTGCACCACAGGAACTTTGTTCTTACTGTCTACAAGGCCATCATCTGCACTGTCCACCAGAGTGAAAGCCTCTCAACTCTCCACCACAGTGACATCCTCCCAACTGTCCACAACAGGGATGACCTCCCAACTATCAAACACTGTGAAGCCCTTCCCACTGTAAACAACAGGGACATCCTCCACACTGGACACAACAGCGATGCCCTAACCACTGTCAGCCACAGAGATGTCCTCCACACTCTCCACCATATGTACATCCTTCTGACTATGCACCACAGGGACATTCTCCTGTGAACCACAGTAACATCCTCCCCACTCTCCACCACAGTGAAATCCTCCCCACTGTCCACCACAGGGATGTCCTCCCCACTGTCTACAACATGGATGTCCTTCCCATTGTCCACCACATGGACATCCATTCGCTGTCCACAAAAACGACTTCCCTCCCTCTGTTTACCACATGGACATCTTCCTAACTGTCCACCACACAAATATGTTCCCAACTGTCCAATACAGAAACATCCATCCCACTGTACACATGAGGAACGTACTCCCTACTGTCCTGCACAAGGATGTCCATCCCACTGTCCACAAAAAGGTCCTACAAACTGTCCACCACAGGTACATCCTGCCAACTGTCCACCCCATGGAGTCCCTCCCCCACAGTCCACAACAGGAATGTCCTTCCCACTGTCCACCAAAGGACATCCTTCCCACTGTCCACAACCCAGTCATCTTCCCCACTGTCCATCACATAGAGGTTTTTCCCACTGTCCACCACAGAGACGACCTATCCCACAGTCCATCAGAATGTATTCCTACGCCCTGTCCACCACAAGGACATCCTCTTGTTCACAAGAGGGATGACCTCACCACTGTTCACCACAGGAACATACTTTGCATTGTCCATCACAGGGACATCATTCCCACTGTCCACCAAAGTTGGGTGCACCATGCTGTCCACCACAGGGGCATCCTTAACACTGTCCTCCACAGGGTCGTCCTCACCACTGTCCACCACAGGGATGTCCTTCCCACTGTCCAGCACAGAGAGGTCTTCTCTACTCTCCACCACAGGAACAGTCTTCCCACTGTCCACCATAAAACGTCCTTCCCACTGTCCACCACAGGTACATCCTCTCCATTGTCTACCAAAGGGACTTCCTTCCCATTGTACACCACAGAGTGTTTTTTTCCGCTGTTCACCACAGGGACATTCTTCCCACTGTCCACCACAGAAATGTCCTCCCCACTGTCTACCACAAGGATGACCTCCCCACTTTAAACAGGCATGTTCTCCCCACTGTTACTCACAGAGACATCCTACCCATGTCCACCACAGGGAGGCCCTCCCCACACTCCATCATAGGGACATACTCCCCTTGTCCACAACATGGACAACCTTCCACTGTCCACCACAAGGCCATCCTCCCCAATATTCAATACAGAATGGACCTCTCCACAGTCCACCACATGGACGTCTTTCCCACTGTCCAGAAAAGAAATATCCTCCTCACTTTGCACCACAGCGACATCCTCCTATGCACAACAGGGACATCCTCACAACTGTGCACCACAGGAATATTCTTTCCACTCTCCACAACAGAGATGTCCTTCCTACTGTAGATCACAGAGATGTCCTCCCTGCTGTCCTCCACAGGGACATTCTTCCCACATACCACCACAGAAAGGTCATCCTCACTGTCCACCAAAGTGATGTCCTCCCCATATTCCGCCACAGAGACGTACATACCACCGTCCACAACAGAAATATCCTCCCCACTGCCCAACATGGGTAGGTCCTCCCAGTTGTCCACCACAGGGACATCCTTTACATGGTCCAACAAACAGATGTCCTTCCCACTGTTCTCCACAGGGACATCCTCCTGTGTACAATAAGGACATCCATACCACTGTCCACAACATGGTTGCCCTCAACCATATGCACTACAGGGAAGTCCTCAATGCCATCAACCACACAAATATCCTCCACAGTGTAAACCACAGGGACATCCTACCCACTGTCCACCACAGGGAGGTCCTCTCCTCAGTCCACCACAGAGACATCCTTCTGCATGTCCACCACAGTGATGTCCTCCCCACTGTCCTCCAAAGGGACGTCCTTCCCACTGTCAACCACAAGGACGTCATTTTAATCGTACACAACAGGAAAGTCCTCTTCACTCTCCACCAAAAGGATTTCCTTCCACTGTACACCACAGGGACATCCTCCTGTGCAAAACAGGGATGTCCTAACGACTGTCCACCACAGAGATGTCCTCCGCGCTCTCCATCATATGGCCATCCTTACAATTATACACCACAGGGACATTCTCCAGTGCACCCCAGTAACATCTTCCCCACTCTACATCACAGTGAAATCCTCCCCAGTGTCCAGCACCGTGATGTCTTCCCCACTGTCTACAACAGGGATGTCCTTCCCACTATTCACAACAGAAGGTCCTCCTCGCTGTCCTCCAAGAGAACGTCCTTCCCACTGTCCACCTCAGTGTTATCCTCTCCTCAGATCATATCATGGATGTCTTTAACACTGTCCACCACAGGGACCTCTTTCCCAATGTCCAACACAGGGAAGTCCTTTCTACTGTCCACCACAGGGATGTCCTTTCCACTGTCCACCACATTGACATACTCCGCACTCTCTACAACAAACATGTACATCCCACTCTCCACCACAGAAATGTCCTCTCCTCTGACCAGCACAGAGAGATCCTCCCAACTGTCCACCACAAGGACGTCCTTTCCACTGTTCACCAAAGAGATGTTTTTCCCACTGTCCACCACAGGGAAATCCTCCTGTGAACCACAAGGACATCCTTACCACTGTCCACAATAGGGTTGTCCTCACCAATGTCCACTACAGCGGCGTCCTCCCCATTCTCCACAAGAAGAATATCCTCCACACTGTAAACCACAGGGACATCAGATACATTGTCCACCACTGGAAGTTCCTCCCCACTGTCCACAACAAGAACATCCTTCTGCCTGTCCACCACAGTGATGTCCTCCCCACTGTACACCACAGGAACATCCTCCTGTGCACAACAGGGATGTTTTTACTAATGTATACCCCAGAGATATCCTCTGCACTCCTAAATACAAGGACATATTTCTCACTGTCCACCAAGGAGATATTCTCTTGTGCACCACAGGAACTTTGTTCTTCCACTCAACTTTCCACCACAGTGACATCCTCCCAACTGTGCACCATAGTTACATCCTCCTGTGCACAACAGGGTCATCCTCATGACTGTGCACCACAGGGACATCTTCCAGTGCACAACAGGGACATCTTCACCACTGTCTACCTCAAAGATGTTCTCCGCACTCTCCACAACATCATTGACATCACAACATCAGTGACATCATTGCCATTGTCCACCAAAGGGATGTTCTCCTTTGCACCAGAGAAATGTCCTCACCAGTGTCCACCACAAGACATCCTCTCCACTTTCCACAACAGTGACGTCCTTCCATCTATCCACCACAGGGACATCATTCCCATTGTCCACCAGAAATATGTTCTTCCAACTGTCTACCACAGGGACATCTTCCCCAGTGTCAACCAAAGGAATGTCCACCCCACTGTCCACCACAGGGATATTTTCTGCATGGTCCAAAACAGTGGCTTCCTCACCAATGTCTACCCCAGGGACATCCTTCCTACTGTCCACCACAGGGAGGTCCTCCCTGCTCTCCACCACATGAATGTCCTTCCCACTCTAAACCAAAGAAATGTGCTTCCCACAGTCCATCACAGGGACGTCCTTCCAACTGTCGACTACATGGATATCCACCCCACTGCCCACCACCGGAAAGTCCTCCCCACCATCCATGACAGGGACATCCTCCCCATAGTCTACCACATGGATGTCCTCCACAGTGTAATCCACCGGGTTGTCCTCCTCAATGTGCACTACAGTGAAGTACTCACCACTCTATACCACAGGGATGTCCTTCCCACTGACCACCTCAGTGACTACCTCCCCTCTTTCCATCACAGGGACATCCTACCCACTGTCCATCACAGAAAGGTTCTTCCTGCTGTCCACTACAGGGACATCCTTACCACTATTTACCACAGGGTTGTCCTTACCAATGTCCACCACATGGACATCCTTCCCACTGTTCACCACAGGAACATCCTTTCCACTGTCCACCACAGGGACATTCTTCTGTGCATAACAGAAATATTCTTACTATTGTCCAACCCAGAGATGTCCTCTGCACTCTCCACTCCAGGGAAATCCTTCACACTGTCCACCAAAGATACATTTTCTTGTGCACCACAGGAACGTCCTCCCCACTGTCCACAAGGCCATCATCCCCACTGTCCACCACAGTGAAATTCTCTCACCAAAGTCTACCACAGAGACTTCCTTCCCACAGTCCACCCCAAGGATTTCCTCGAAAGTATCAAACACAGGGACGTCTGTCCCACTGTAAACCACAGGGATATCCTCCCCACTGTACTCCACAGGACATTCTCCTGTGCACAATTGAGATGTCCTCATGAATGTGTACCACAGGGATGTCTTCCAGTGCACACCATAGACGTCCTCACCATTGTCCACCCCATTTCCTCTGCATTTTCCAAAACATTGACATCCTTCCCACAGTCCACCAAAGGGACATTCTCCAGTGCACCACAGAAAGGTCCTCACCACTCTTCACCACAGAGATATCCTCCCCACTGTCCATCACAGGGATATCTTTCCAACTTTCCACAAGAGAGTCGTCCTTCCCATTGTCCACCAAGGGGACATCGTTCCCTTGTCCACCATAGAGAGGTCCAACTGACTGTCCACCACAGGGACATCATACCCACTGTCCACCAAAGAGATGTCTTTCCCACAGTACAACACAGGGACATTCTTCCAACAGTCCACCACATGGACATCCTCCCCAGTGTCCATCACATGGACGTCCTCAGCACTGTCTAAGACAGGGATATTCTTCACACTGTCCATCAAATGAACATCCATCCCACTGTCCACCACAAGGACATCCTCCAAATTATCCACCACAGTGACATTGTCTACCACAGAGACATGAACCATACTGTCCACCACAGGGATGTTTCCCCCCTCTTTACCACAGGATTATCCTCATCAATGTCCACCACAGAGGTGTTCTTTCCCACTGTTAAAGACAGGGACATCCTCCGTACTGTGCACCACAGGAACAATCTAATGTTCACAAGAGGGAAGTCCTCATGACTGTGCATCACAGAGACATCTTCCAGTGCACACCATGCAGGTCCTCACCACTGTCCACCCCAGAGATGTTTTTTGCACTCCCCACTACAAGGATATACTTCCTACGGTCCACCAAAGGGACATTCTCTTGTGCACCAAAGGAATGTTGTCCTTACTCTCCACAAGGCCATCATCCACACTGTCCACCACAGTGAAATCCTCTTAACTCTCCAACCCAGGGACGTCCTCCCAACAGTTCACAACATGGATGTCCTCTCAACTATCAAACACAGTGAAGTCCTTCCCACTCTAAACAACAGGGACGTCCTCCACACTGTGTACCACAGGGACATCCTCCTGTGCACAACAGGGATGTCCTAACCACTGTCCACCACAGAGATGTCCTCTGCACTCTCCACCATATGGACATCCGTCCAACTATGCACCACAGAGACATTCTCTAGTGCACCACACTAATATCCTCCCCACTGTCCATCACAGTGAAATCCTCCCCACCGTCCACCACCAGGATGTCCTCCTCACTGTCTACAACAGGAATGTCCTTCCCACTAATCACACCAGAAAGGTCCTCCCCGCTGTCCACCAAGAGGACATCCTTCCCACTGTCCACTCAGTGATATCATCTCCTCAAATCATAACAGTCAAGTCCTTCCAACTGTCCACCACATCGAGGTCCTGCCCACTGTCCGCCAGAGGCCCACCCTTCCCACTGTCCACCACAAACAAGTCTTTCCCAATGTACAAAACAGAGACCTCCTTCCCACTGTCCACCACAGGGAAGTCCTCTCTACTGTCCACCACAGGGATGTTCTTTCCACTGTCCACCACATTGACATCCTCTTCACTGTCCAAAACAAACATGTACATCCCACTGTCCACCACAGAAATGTCCTCTCCACTGTCCACCACATTGAGGTCCTCCCAAGTGTCCACCACAGGGATGTCCTTTCAACTGTTCACCAAAGAGATGTCCTTCCCAGTGTTCACACAGGGACATCCTCCTGTGTACCACAAGGATATCCTTACGACTGTCCACAACATGGTTGTCCTCACCAATGTCCACTACAGAAAAATCCTCACCACTGTCCACAACATGATTATCCTCCACATTGTAAACCACAGGGAAATCCTACACATTGTCCACCACAGGGAGGTCCTCCACACTTTCCAAAACAGGAACATCCTTCTTCCTTTCCACCACAGTGATGTGTTTTCCACTGTATACCTCAGGGACATCCTCCTGTGCACAACAGGAAGGTTCTTATCATTGTACACTCCAGAGATGTCCTCTGCACTCCCCACTATGAGGACATCCTTCTCACTCTCCACCAAAGAGACATTCTCTTGTGCACCACAGGAACATTGTTCTTACTGTCTACAAGGCTGTCATATGAACTGTCCACCACTGTGAAATCCTCTCAACTCTCCAACAGAGGGACATCCTCCCAACTGTCTACAACATGGATGTCCTCCCAACTATCCAACACAGTGAAGTCTTTCCCACTGTAAACAACAGGGACATCCTTCCCACTGTGCACCACAGGGACATCCTCCTGTGCACAACAGGGATATAGTCTCTACTATCAAACACAGTGAAGTCCTTCCCAAGGTAAGCAACAGGGACACCCTCCCCACTGGGCACAACAGGGATGTACTAACCACTGTCCACCACAGAGATATCCTATGCACTCTCTACCATATGGACATCCTTCTGACTATGCACCACAATGACATTCTCCAGTGCACCACAGTAACATCCTCCCCATTGTCCACAATAGTGAAATCCTTCCCACTGTCCACCACAGGGATGTCCTCCCCACTGCCTATCACAGGGATGTCCTTCCCACAATCAAAACAGAAAGTTCCTCCCTGCTGTCCACCACAGGGACGTCCTTCCCTCTGTCCACCTCAGTGATATCCTCCCCTCAGAACATAACATAACAGGGATGTTCTTCTCACTTTCCACCACAGGGACGTACTCCCCACTGTGCACAAGTGGGTCATCATTTTCACTGTCCATCAAAAGGTCTTTCCCAATGTCCACCACATGGTGTTCCTCCCCACTGTACAGTATAGAAACATGCTTCCCAGTATCCACCACCCGGAGGTCCTTTCCAATATCCACAACATATACATCCTTCCCACAATCCACAACATAAATGTCATCACCACTGTCCAACACATGGACCTTCTTCCCACTGTTCACCACAGAAATATCCTATCAACTGTACACCACAGGGATGTCCTTAACACTGTCCAAACCAGTGACATCCTCCCCACTGTCCACAACAGGGATGTCCTTCCCACTGTCCACCATAGTAAGGTGCTTCCCACTGTCCACCACAGGGATGTCCTTCCCACTTTCCACGTAAGTGACTTCCTCCTCTCTGTCTACAAGAGAGACATTCTTCCCACAGTTCACCAAAAGGAGGTCTTTTTCAATGTCCACAACAGAGATGTTCTTTGCAGAGTCCCCAACAATATGTCCTTCCCACTGTCCACCACAGGGACCTTCTACCCACTGTCCACCACAGAGAGGTCCTCTCTACGGTCCATCAAAGTGATGTCCTTTCCACTGTCTGCTACAGGGACATCCTCCCCAGTGTCAAACACAGAGATCTCCTTCCCACTGTCCACCACAGGCAAATCCTCTCTACTGTCCACAACAAGGATGTCCTTTCCACTGTTCACCACAGGGATGTCCTCCGCACTATCCACAACATGCATGTCCTTTTCACTCTTCACCACAGGAACCTCCTTTCCATTGTCCACCACAGGGATATCCTTTCCACTGTCCACCACAGGGATGTCCACCGCCCTGTCCACAACAGGCATGGCCTTTCCACTGTCCACCTCAGAATGGTACACCCTGCTGTCCCCAACAGGAACATACTTCCTAATGTTCACCACAATACACAGCATAAATGTCCACCCCACTGTCCAACACATGGACTTTCTTCTTAGTGTTCACCACAAAAAGGTCCTCTCTACTGTCCACCACAGTGATGTTCTTTCCACTGTTCACCACAGCAATGTCCTCCACACTGTACACAACATGCATGTCCTTTTCACTCTCCACCACAGGAATCTCCTTCCCACTGTCTACCATAAAGAAGTCCTCTCTACTGTCTACCACAGGGATGTCCTTTCCACTGTCCACCACAGGGATGTCCACAGCACTGTGCACAACAGGCATGTCCTTCTCACTGTCCACCTCAGAATGGTACACCCTGCTGTCCCCAACAGGAAAATACTTCCTAATGTCCACCTCAATTATGTTCTTTCCTCTGTCCACCACAGGGACTTCCTTCCAACTGTCCACCACATGGTGGTCCTCCTCACTGTCCACCAGGGGGACATGCTTGTCATTGTAGAACACACGGAGGTACTTCCCAATGTCCACAACATGTACATCCTTCCCACAATCCACAACATAAATGTCCTTCCAACTCTCCACTACAGTGATCTTCTTCCCACTGTTCACCACAGAGAGGTCCTCTCTACTATCCACCACGGGGATGTCCTTACCACTCTCCACCTAAGTGATGACCTCCCCTCTCTCCACTACAGGAACATTCTTCCCACTGTCCACCATGGGGATTTCCACCCCAATGTCCACCAGAGGGACATCCTACCCACTATTCACCACAAGAATGTCGTTCCCAATGTCCACAACAGGGACGTCCTTCCCACTGTCCACAACATATATGTCCTTCCAATATCCTCCACAGGGACCTCCTTCTCACTGTTCACCACAGAGAAATCCTCCCTACTGTCCAACAAAGGGATGTCCTTTCCACTGTTCACCAAGGGACGTCCTCTACACTGTCCACATCAGTCATATCCTTTCAACTGTCCACCACAGTAAGGTACACCCGCTGTCCACAACAGGAACGTACTTTCCAATGTTTACTAAATGATGTCCTCTCCTATATCCACCACAGAGATGTCCTTCCCACTGTCCACCACATGGTGGTCCTCCCTACTGTCCATGAGAGGGACATGCTTCCCACAGTCCACTACACGGAGGTCCTTCCCAATGTCCACAACATTGATGTCCTTCCCACAATCCACAACATAAATGTCCTCCCCACTGTCCAAAAAATGAACCTCCTTCCCAATGTTCACCACAGAAAGGTCCTCTCTATTGTCCAACACAGGGATGTCCTTACCACTGTCATAACCAGTGACATCCTCCCCACTGTCCACAACATGGATGTCCTTCCCACTGTAAACCATAGAAAGGTCCTCTCTGCTGTCCACCACAGGGATGTCCCTCCCACTGTCCACCTAAGTGACATCCTCCCCTCTGTTCACAAGAGGGACATTCTTCCCACAGTTCACCACAAGGAGGTCTTTCCCAATGTCCACAACAGAGATGTTCTTCCCAGAGTCCACAATAAAATGTCCTTCCCACTGTTCACCACAGGGACCTCCTACCCACTGTCCACCACAGGGAGATCCTCTCTACTGTCAATCAAAGTGATGTACTTTCCACTGTCCATACAGGGATGTCCTCCCCAGTGTCCACCAAGGAGACCTCCTTCCCACTGTCCACCACAGGGAAGTTCTCTCTACTCTCCATCACAGGGATGTCCTTTCCACTGTTCACCACAGGGGTGTCCTCTGCACTTTCCACAACAGGCATGTGTTTTTCACTCTCCACCACAGGAACCTCCTTCCCACTGTCCACAACAGGGAAGTCCTCTCTACTGTCCACTACAGGGATGTCCTTTCCACTGTCCACCATAGGGATGTCTACAGCACTGTGCACAACAGGCATGTCCTTTCCACTGTCCACCTCAGAATGGTACACCCTGCGGTCCACAAAAGGAACATACTTCTTAATGTCCACCTCAATGATGTCCTTTTCTCTGTCCACCACTGGGACTTTCTTCCAACTGTCCACAACATGGTGGTCCTCCCCACTGTCCACCAGGGGGACATGCTTGTCATTGTAAAACACATGGAGGTTCTTCCCAATGTCCACAACATTTACATCCTTCCCACAATCCACAACATAAATGTCCTTCCCACTCTCCACCACAGGGATCTTCTTCCCACTGTTCACCACAGAGAGGTCCTCTCTGCTATCCACCATGGAGATGTCTTTACTATTCTCCACCTAAGTGAAGACCTCCCTACTCTCCACCACAGGGACATTCTTCCCACTGTCCACAAGTGGGAGTTCCACCCCAATGTCCACTAGAGTGACATCCTACCCACTATTCACCACAAAAAGGACTTTCCCAATGTCCACAACATATTTGTCCTTCCAATATCCACCACTGGGACCTCCTTCTCACTGGCCACCAGAAAGATATCCTCCCCACTGTGCACCAAATGGACGTCCTTTGAACTGTCCACCAAAGGTACATCTTTCAACTGTCCACCACAGAGACAAACTCCTCACTGTCCACCACAGGGACATCCTCCCCACTGACCACCACAAGGACGTCCTTCATACAGTCCACCATAGAGAAGTCCTCGTTGTTGTCCACCAAAGGGAAGTCCTTCCCACTGTCCACCACAGGGACATTCTCCAAATTGTCCACCACAGTGACATCCTGTTCATTGTTCACCACTGGGACATCCTACCCACTTTGCACAACAGTGACACTTTCCAGTGCACAAGAAGGATATCCTCACCACTGTGCAACACGGGGACATCCTCCTTTCCACACCAGGCATGTCAGCAACACTCTCCCCCGCAGAGATGTCCTCTGCACTAGCCACAACAGGGACATCCTCCCCACTATCCATCAAAGAAACTTCTTTCCCACTATTCAACACAGGGATGTCATCCCAAATGTCCACCACAGAAAAGTCCTGTTCACTGTCCACCACAGGGATGTCCTTCCCCCTATCCACCACAGAGATATCCTCCCCACTGTCCACGAGAAGGACATCCTTCCCACTGTCCACCATAAGGAGGTCCTTCCCAATATCGACAACAGTGACTTCCTTCCCACTGTTCACAAAGTAAATGTTCTTCCCACTGTCCACCACAGTGTTTCTCTCTACTGTCCAAAACAGAGATGTACTTTCCACTGTCGACCAAAGGGACGTTTTCCTTTGCACCAGAGAAACTTCCTCACCACTGTACACCACAGAAACATCCTCACCAATGTCCACCACTGTGACATCCTTTCCACTTTCCATCATGAGGTGGTCCACTCTACTGTCCATCACAAACATCCTTTCCACTGTTCACCACAGGGACATCCTTCCCAATATCCATGACAGGGTAGTCCTCATGACTGTCTACAACAGAGACTTCCTTTCCACTCTCCACCACAGAAACATCCTCATCATTGTATATCACAGGGACATCTTTACCACTGTGACCACAGAGAGGACTTCCCTGCTGTCCAACACTGTCCACCACAGTAACGTCCTCTCAGTTGTCCAAAACGGAAACATCCTCCCCACTGTCCACCACAGGGACGACATACTTACTGTCCACCTCAGGAACCCCCCCCCACTGTTTACAACAGGGACCTCCTTCCTATTGTCCACCACATGGACATCCTTTCACTGTCCACAAAAACTTCCTTCCCCCTGTTTACCACAGTGACGATATCCTAAATGTCCACCACACAAATATATCCCCAAATGTCCACTACAGAAATATCCGTCCCACTGTACACAACTGGGACATACTCCCCACTGTCCTCCACAAGGATGTCCATCCAACTGTCCAAAACAGAAAGGTCCTCTCCACAGTCTACCACAGGGACGTCCTTCCCACTGTCCACCAAAGGGACATCCTTCCCACAGTCCAAAACATGGTCATCTTTCCCACTGTCAACCACATGGAAGTCAATCCCACTGTCCACCACAGGGACGTCCTACCCCACAGTCCACCAGAGTGTGGTTCTCTCCACTCTCCACCACAAGGAAATCCTCCTGTGTACAAGAGGGATGTCCTCACCACTGTGCATCACAGAGCATACATTACATTGTCCACCAAAGGGATGTCTTTCCCACTGTCCACCAAAGTGAGGTCCTCCCTGCTGTCCACCACAGGGGCATCATTACCACTGTCCACGTCAGTGTCGTCCTCAAAACTGTCCACCACAGGGATGATTTTCCCACTGTTCACCAGATGAACATCTCCAATGTGCACAAAAGTGACATCCTTTTACTGTCCACTACAGCTATATCAATACCCCTGACCGCCACAGACAGGTCCTCCCTGCTCTCCACCACAGGGACAGTCTACCCACTATCCAGCATAGAACGTCCTTTCCACTGTCCAACACAGGTACATCCTCTCCACTGTCCACAAGATGGACGTCCTTCCCATTGTACACCACAGAGAGCTCCTTTCTGCTCTCCACCACAGGGACATTCTTCCCAATGTCCACCACAGTGATGTAATCCACACTGTCCACCACAAGGATGTCCTTAACACTTACCAAACAGGGATATCCTCCCCACTGTCCACCACAGAGACATCCTACACATGTTCAGCACAGTGAGGTCTTCCCCAGTGTCCACCGTAGGGTCATAATCCCCTTGTCCACAACATGGAAATCATTCCAATATCCACAATAATGAAATTATTCCCACAGTTTACACAGGGATCTTCTCCCCACTATACACTACAGGGATATTCTATACACTTTTCACCACAGGGAAGTTCACCCAACTGTCTACCACAGGGATTTCCTCCCCACTGTCCATCAGACAGAGGTACTCCCCCAGTCCACCACAGGGACATTCTCCTGTGTACCACAAGTAATTCCATAAAACTGTCCAACACAGGGTCATCTTCACCAATATCCAGCACAGTGGCATCCTTCCCATTATTCACCACAGGGACATCCTCCTGTGCACAACAGGGACATCCTGACCAATGTGTACCACAGAGACATTCTTACCACTGTCCACCACAGGGACATTCTCCCCAATATTCAGTACAGAATGGACCTCCCCACAGTCCACCACGTGGATGTCTTTCGCACTGTCAACAAAAGGCACATCCTCCTCACTTTGCACCACAGGGACATCCTCCTATGCACAAAAGGGACATCCTCACAACTGTGCACCACAGGAATATTCTTTCCACCATCCACAAGAGTGATGTCCTTCCCACTGTCAACCACAGAGATGTCCTCCCTGCTGTCCACCACAGGGACATTCTTCCCACTTTCCACCACAGAAACATCCTCCCCACTGTCCACCAAAGGGATGTTGTCACAACATTCCACCACAGAGACCTCCATCCCGCTCTCTACATCAGAAATATCCTCCCCACTGTTCCCCCCAGGGAGTTCCAACCTACTGTCCACCACAGGGACATTCTTTCCACGGTCCACCAAACAGATGTCCTTCCCACTGTCCACCACAGGGACATCCTCCTGTGTACTACAAGGACATCCTTCCCACTGTCCACAACATGGTTGTCTTCTACAATATGCACTACATGGAAATCCTCACAGCCATCCAACACACAAATATATTCACTGTAAACCACATGGACATCCTACCCACTGTCCACTACTGGGAGGTCCTCCCCTCTGTCCATCACAAGAACATCCTTCTGCCTGTCCACCACAGTGATGTCCTCCCCACTGTCCTCCAAAGGGATGTCCTTCCCACTGTCGACCACAAGGGCTTCATTTCAATGGTCCAACACAGGAAAGTTCTCTTCACTGTCCACCACAGGTATGTCCTCCGCACTCTCCACCATATGAACATCCTTAGTATTATTCACCAAAGGGACATTCTCCAGTGCACCACAGTAAAATCCTCCTCACTGTCCATCACAGTGAATTCCTCTACACTGTCCACAACCAGGATGTCCTCCCCACTGTCTACAACAGGAATGTCCTTCCCACATTTCAAAACAGAAAGGTCTTCCCTTCTGTCCACCACACTGAAGTCCTTCCATCTGCCCCCTCAGTGATATCCTCCCCTCAGACCATGACAGGGATGTTCTTCCCACTGTCCACTACTGGGATGTCCTCCCAGTGTCCACACAAGGGTCATCCATCCCACGGTTTACCACAAGAAAGTCTCTCCCAATGTCCAAAACAGGAACATCCTTCCCACAGTCCACAACATATATGTCTTTCAATGTCCACCACAGGGACCTCCTTCAGACTGTCCACCACAGAAAAGTCCTTTCTACTGTCCACCTCATGAATGTCCTTTCCACTGTCCAGCACAGGTATGTCCTCCAAACTCTCCACAACAGGCATGTCCTTTTCTCTCTTCACCACAGGGACCTCCTTTCCACTGTCCACAACAGGGAAGTCCTCTCTACTGTCCACAGCAGGGATGTCCTTTCCACTGTCCACCACAGTGAGTCCTCCCAAATGTCTACAACAGGGATGTCCTTCCCACAATTCAAAATATAAAGGTCCTCCCTCCTGTTCACTACAGGGATGGCCATCCCTCTGTCCACCTCAGTGATATCCATTTCTAAGACCAAAAGAGTGATGTCCATCCCACTTTCCACCACAGGGACATCCTCCCCACTGTCCACAAGAGGGTCATCCTTTCCACTGTCCACCAAAAGGTCTTTCCCACTGTAAACAACAGGGACGTCCGTCCCACAGTCCACACCATATATGTCCTTCCAATGTCCACCGCAGGGACCACCTTCTCACTGTCCACCACAGGAAAGTCCTTTCCAATGTTCACAAAAGGGAGGTCCTCTGCACTGTCCACAACAGGCATGTCCTTCCCACTGTCCACCACAAAAAGGTACACCCTGCTCTCCACAATAGGAACGTACTTCCAATGTCCAATAAATTATATCCTCTCCTCTGTCCACCACAGAGACGTTCTTCCCACTGTCCACCACCTGGTGGTCCTCTCCACTGTCAACGAGAGGGACATGCTTCCCACTGTCCACCACACAGAGGTCCTTTCCAATGTCCACAACATTTACGACCTTCTCACAATCCACAACATAAATGTCGTCCCCACAGTCCAACAAATGGATCTTCTTCCAACTGTTCATCACAGTAAGGTCCTCTCTACTGTCCACCACAGGGATATCTTTAATACTGTCCAAACAAGTGACAATCCTCTCAACTGTCCACAACAGGGATGTTCTTCCCAGTGTCCACCACAGAAAGGTCCTCCTCGCTGTCCACCACTGGGATGTCCTTCCCACTGTCCACCTAAGTGGCGTCCTCCCCTCTGTCTACAAGAGGAACATTCTTCCCACAGTTAACAACAAGGAGGTCTTTTCCAATGTCCACAACAGAGATGTTCTTCCCACAGTCCACAACATAAATGTCCTATCCATTGTCCACCACAGGAACGTTCCCCCCACTATCCACAACAGGGATGTTCTTTCCAATTTCCACTAAAAGAACGTCCTTTCGAGTGTTCACCACAGTGACGTCCTTCTCACTGTCCACTAAAGATATGTCCTGCCCAAAGTCCACCACAGGGACATCCTCCCCACTGTCCATCACATGGACGTCCTCACCACTGTCTACCACAGGGATGTCCTTCCCACTGTCCATCCTAGGGACGTCGTTCCAATTGTTCACCACAGGGATATCCTCCAAATTGTCCATCACAGTGACATCTTTCCCCCCTCTACCAAAGAGGCGTAAACCACATTGTACACCACAGGGATGTTTCCCCACTGTTCATCACAGGGTTGTCCTCCCCACTGTCCATCACAGGGACATCCTTCCCACTTTCCACAACAGGTTGTTCCTTCCCATTGTCCACCACAGGGACATCCTTCTGCTGTTCATTATAGAGAGCTCCAACACACTGTCCACCACAGGGACGTCATACCCACTGTCCACCAAAGGGATGACCTTCTCACAGTCCCCCACAGGGACATTCTTCCAACTGTCCACCACACAGACATCCTCTCCACTGTCCATCACATGGATGTCCTCACCACTGTCTATGACAGTGATGTCCTTCCCACTGTCCATCAAAGAGACGTCTTTCTGCCTGTCCACCAAAGGGACATCCTCCAAATTGTCCACCACAGTGACATCCTTCCCTCGTCTACCAAAGAGACATAAACCTCACTGTCCACCACAGGGATGTTTCCCCTTTCTCCACCACAGGGTTGTCCTCATCAATGTCCACTACTGGGGTTTTCTTTCCCACTGTTCAAGACTGGGACATCCTTCCTACTGTGCAACACAGGAACAATCTCCTGTTCACAACAGGGATGTCCTTACAACTGTGCACCACAGGGACATCTTCCAGTGCACACCAGGGATGTCCTAACCACTGTCCACACCGAAGATGTCCTCTGTACTCTCCACAACAGGGAAATTCTTACTTTGGTCCACCAAAGAGACGTTCTCCTGTGCACCACAGAAATGTTCTCACCACTGTTCACCACAGGGATGTCCACCCTACTGTCAACCACAGTGACATCCTTCCCAATGTCCACCTCAGGGACGTCCTTCCCACTGTACACAACAAGGACATCCTTCCCACTGTTCACCACAGAAATATCCTCCCCACTGTCCACAACAGGGATGTCCTTCCCACTCTCCACCATGAAGACATTTTACCCTCTGCCCTCCACACGTACATCCTAGCCACTGTCTACCACAGGGACGTCCTTCCCACTGTCCACTAAAGGGACGTCCTTCATACAGTCTACCATAGAGACGTCAACCCTTTTGTCCACCAATGGGGCATCCTTCAAACTGTCCAACACAGGGACATCCTCCAAATTGTCCACCACTGTGACATTCTTTTCACTGTTCACCACTGGGTCATTATACCCACTTTGCACAACAGGGACATTTTCTTGTGCACAACAGGGATATCCTCACCACTCTGCCCCACAGGGCCATCCTCCTTTGCACACTAGGTATGTCAGCAACACTCTCCACCCCACAGATGTCCTATGAACTCTCCACGACAGGGACATCCTCCCCACTATCCACCAAGAAACGTCTTTTCCATGATTCACCACAGGGATGCCATCACAAATGTCCAACACAGAAAAGTCTTCTTCAATGTCCACCACAGGGATGTCCTTCCCCCTTTCCACCACAGGGATATCCTCCCCACTCTCCACCCGAGGGATATCCTTTCCACTGTTCACCACAAGAAGGTCCTTCCAAATATAAACAACAGGGACTTCCTTCCCACTCGCCACAACATAAATGTTCTTCCAACTATCCACCACAGTGTGATTCTCTCTACTGTCCACCGCAGAGATGGACATTACACTGTTAACCAAAGGGACATTTTCCTTTGCACGAGAGAAACTTCCTCACCACTGTCCACCACAGAACCGTGCTTCCCATTGTCCACTACAGGGACGTCCTATCCTACAGTCCACCATAGTGTGGTCGTCTCTACTGTCCACCACAAGGACATCCTCCTGTGCACAAGAGGGATATCCTCACCAATGTGCGCCACAGGGACATACTTTGCATTTTCCACCACAGGGAAGTCCTTCCCACTGTCCACCAATGTGAGGTCCTCCCTGCTGTCCACCACAGGGGCATCTTTACCACTGTTCTCCACAGTGTCGTGCTCACCACTGTCCACCACAGAGATGTCCTTCCCACTGTTCACCAGACTGACATCTTCCCTAATGTGCACAAAGGGACTTACTTTTACTGTCCACAACAGGGATGTCATTCCAACTGTCCACCACAGAGAGGTCCTCCCTGATCTCCTACACAGGGACAATCTTCCCACTCTCCAACATCGATCGTTCTTTTCACTGTCCACCACAGGTACATCCTCTCCAATGTCCACCAGAGGGACGTTCTTCAAATTGTACACCACATAGAGGTACTTTCTGCTGTCCACCACAGGGAAATTCTTCCCATTGTCCACCACAGAGATGTCCTCCCCACTGTCCACCACAAGGATGTCCTCCTCACTTACCAAACAGGGATGTCCTCCCCACACTCCACCACAGAGACATCCTACACATGTCCACCACAGGGAATTCCTCCCCAGTGTCCACCATAGGGATGTACTCCCCTTGTCCACAACAAGGACATCCTTCCACTGTCCACAAAAATGACATTATTCCCACAGTTTACCACAGGGATGTCCTACCAACAGTCCACTACAGGGATATTCTACACACTTTTCACCACAGGGAGGGCTTCTCCCCTGTCCATTACATGGATGTCCTCCCGTGTACCAGAAGGAAGTACATAAAACTGTCCACCACAGGGTCATCTTCACCAATGTCCAGCACAGTGATATGCTTCCCACTTTTCACAACAGGGACATCCTCCTGTGCACAACAGAGACATCCTGACCAATGTGTGTAGAGTGAAAAATAAAGACCATTTTATGAAATATGTAGACTTTTTCTTTGCCCTTAGACTTGGGCAGAAAAATGCAGGTCTCACAATGCAGAACTGAAAATAAGATTTCCGGCCCCCTAGGACACTTGCTGGATGAATTACATTCCTCAAGCCTCAGGCAGTAGTCCCACCTATGGGTGGGAGAGGCCCAAGGCAGGAAGACACATTCCTGATTACAGATAAAGATGCTGCCACCTAGGTGGGGCTACAGCCAGAAGAAGTGAAGATAATTAATCTGAAATAGTTGGTAAATGACAGGGTGGGACACAGGCACATGGCTATTAACCTTTCAGGGTGGGTTTCTCTGGAATGTTTTGCTATTCTTATGTTATGTATCCTTGGCAACCCCTCACCCCCTCCCCACTCCCCTGGTTTGTGGTTTTGCTCTTTAAAGACCCCTTACCCATCACTCTTGGTTAAACCTTGCTCTTCAGAGAGAGAACTTGTGGTTTGACCGCCGGCCAATTTCCCTAATAAAGCCTCTGCTGATTGCATCCAGGTATGGTTTCTTGTGATCTTTGGGTGGTCGTGGTCTCCTGAGACTTGAAGAAGGGTCTCCCGAGTATGGGGGTCTTCATTTGGGGGCTCGTCTGAGATTTGTGACCACCCTAATCCAAGAACCACAATGGGAGTTGAAGGGTCACCGTAGTTTTCTGTCTGGTTGTTGTGTGACCTTTTGTCTAAATTGCCTGGTTTCTGGTTTTCATGTGCTGGGTTGTCTAAATCATCTGATTTCTCATGTAGTGTTTTGTCTAGGTTTGTCTAAATTGTTTGGTTTCTAAGTTGTTCGTGCCCATCTGTCTGAATTATTTGGTTTCTGAAAAGTGCACTTTCGGTTTGGTCTGGCAGCTGTTTCTGTCTCGTGAGGGGCAGTAAACTGTTTTTGTCTCTAGAAGAAATAAATGAGTGACTAGCAGAATTGCTGGGGAGTCATTAGCTGCTGCACTCCCAGAGATGTCTGAGGGTTCATCTAGGTGCCAGAGAAGATGTGGAATCCCTTTCAGCTGGCAAAGGGTGCATCTAGGTGCCAGAGAGGATGTGGAACCTCTCTCGACTGATACAGGTTTGCATCTAGGTGCTGGAGAGGATGTGGGATCCCTCTTGGCTGGCACAGGGTCCATCTAGGTGCTGGAGAGGATGTGGAATCCCTCTGCTGGCATTGGAGATTGAGATGGGTTTTTGTTAGTCTTTGTGTGTGTTAACAATGAGACTAGAGAGAAAAGGTCAGAAATGGCCATCGTGGTTTTTGTGCTCTCACTTGTTGTGCTCTCATGACAGTGTGTCTATTTTTGGGTTGTCCCTTCAACTCCCAGTGTGGTTCTTGGATTAGGGTGGTCACAAATCTCAGACGAGCCCCCAAATGAAGACCCCCATACTCGGGAGACCCTTCCTCAAGTCTCAGGAGACCACGACCACCCAAAGATCACAAGAAACCATACCTGGATGCAATCAGCAGAGGCTTTATTAGGGAAATTGGCCGGCGGTCAAACCACAAGTTCTCTCTCTGAAGAGCAAGGTTTAACCAAGAGTGATGGGTAAGGGGTCTTTAAAGAGCAAAACCCAACATTCTAACATTGCTGGCATGTTAGAAATCTGTTAGACTTGGTCCAGCATAGACTGGCCAAGTTGTCTGAATCTGTTAAATCTGAATCTGTGAAGACTGACCTCATTGTCTGCTTATTGGAGTCTTACTTGGAAGGCAGAGGCAGGCAGATTTCTGATGCCCTTCCTTATTGTGTAACTTGGTCTCTGTGCCCATGGCAGGGGCAAGAACTGTCTGTATTACCTGGTTTATGTGCCACCCATGAGAGGGGTGAGCTATTTGTGTTTTTTTTGTGTGTGTGTGTGTGTGTGTGTCTTTTCTTGGCAAATCATCTGTGTGTTAGCCGTTAGTCTACTGTGTTAAACATCTTGAGTTAAAAAGAAATAACATGATCACGGGCAAAGAAATAAATGAAGCTGCCAGTGCAAGAGTACAGCTGCAGAGGGGCAGGCATGTCCTTTAATAAGGGGCATCCACCGCAGTTTGTGTTCAGACAGCCCGCCTACCACATGTAGGGTATCCACCAGGTAATACCACATGAAGGGTGCCCTCGCCCAGCCCACACTTGGAGGGTGACAACTCATAGTTCCCCAGCACAGTGACAGCATGCGACAGCTGCCTAGTTTGGTGTTCCTGGCTGTATTGGGTACCTTGAGGTCACTGCTGTAACAAATCAGCGGCATTCCACTGAAGATAGATAGAGCCCAGGTGATAAAAAAAAACCTGGAAGTGGAGCCAGGGCACCTAGACAAACAGGCCCAACAAGGTTATTCACCTGAAAATTATAATTATATATTTTTTTATTTAAAAAGTAGTGAGTGAATAGTGCTGATATTTTGAAAAAAAAAGAAGAATAAATAAGTAGTGCTGAGACGAGTCATGTGATGTGACTCCAGCTTAGAAACGCTGAACCAAGAAACCTGCCTGCAGACAGGACAGACAGGTCAGACAGGTTGCCTGTTACAAGAAGTTACAAACTGTCCTGTGTCAGAGAGCCAAAAGAATAGGCTTCCATTTTGGTACAAATACAAATTTGTAGTTAAAAGTAAGTTAGTTATCAAAGCAATAGATAGGCCAGGATCCCTCAGACATCTCGATCTAGTGCCCAATAAATAAATCTAGTGGAGGAATATCCTTCCCTTGATAAAAGCCGTTTTTCCACAAGACCCTTGTAGGTTCTGGTCTTCAGGAGTGAAGAGCAAGAGAGGACACTGAAAGAATGTTCCCTCAGACATGGGATCCCATCAATTGATCAGGCTGTGGTCAGCAGTGGGTTACAGAAGGTAAGGGACACAGAAAGGCCCACGTCAGATCCTGTTGATAGATCTTATGTAAGAACATGAGACCTCACTAATTTTCACCAAGGTACATGAGGTTAATCAGGGATCAGATGAGCTGCTTACAGCCTTTCTAGACACTCTGTCAGTATTGACAAGCCTTCAGAGGCTAGAGGAGAGAAATACAGAAAATTAAAAGATTTAATATAAGTTACTGAGAAAGTCTAGAGGGAAAGAGTGGAGAAGAGGAGTAGAGAAAGATTTAGTGTAAGTTGCTGTGAAAGTCTAGTAAAAGGGTTTAGTGTAAGATAAAAGGTCTAGTGTAAGTTGCTGAGACTAGCGAGAGGTGAAGAAAGAGAAAGGTGACAGAAAAAGAATTTACAGAAAGCAGAGAAGAGGGACTCCAATCAAAGGGAGATAAACTCTTTGAAAAAGACCAGTGTGCACATTGCAAGTAAAGGAGGCAGCTTTGGGGTCCAAGAGGACCCTAACAAATAGAAGCCAGGGCCAGGAAATCACAGGCCTTGAAAAACACTGCAAATGGCAAAGATATTTGCTCTGTGTGAAGATAGTTATTGAAATAGATGGGGTGGCTTGGAGACACCCAACTCTTGATAAACACAGGGTCTCCCTCCAGGCCAATGGGCCAAAATGTATTCATGAACTACCCAAAAATGGTTGACTAAGAGATGGGCTGGATATCCCATACATTTATGGTCATCCTAGACTGCTCCTACCCCCTGTCTGGTTGAGATTTATTCCCTAGGATGGACATCCAGATACAGTTCCTACCCAATGGGCTAAAACTAGCTGACAAGAACTCACAGGTAGAGGAAAGGCTTCTCCTATTGACTCCAGCCAGGAGCCGAGGTAACCTGCTTTACAGACGGGGGCAGTTTTCTCCATGCTGGTCAGTGACAAGCCAGCACTACTGTGGTGGACACAAATGTCATCTGGACTAACTCCCCACCCCTGAGATCATCGGTGCAGAGAGCAACCTTGGAACCTGAAGCCGACAAGCAGATATGCTTTTGCCACAGCCCATGCCCGCAGGGCTATATGCCAAGAGAGGAAACCCTGATGAAACTGGAAGCTGTAAATATGTGTTGCCCAGGACACCAAAAGGAAGGAGACTCTGGCCTGAGACAATAACCGGACAGATCAAGTGGCTTGATACAGGAGCCTTTCCAGGCTTTGGGGCCTGAGAGATGGCCTCACTTAAAAGACAGAGTAAGAGAAAAAACTCAGATTGCTAGCCATCCTGCCAGCTACTATCTAGAGGAAAAGAGGCAATGGTACACACAAGAAGGAAGAACTATACTTCCCAGAAAGCAAAAGACTTACCAAGCTAAATGCACAGATGGACTCTTAAGATATGAGTGCAACCAAGCAGCCAAGCGATTTAAAGTGTATAAGAGATCTCAGGTTTTGAGCCAGAGAAATAATAAGACTTAGAATAAAGAAGAAACACCTAGGAGAAAACAGGCTAGAATAGGGACCTTCCCGATGTTCAAGTGTCCTAGATAATTAGATCAGATAGCAGTTTTAAGGTAAGTCAGGAATTGTCAGAGATATAAGAAGCTCCAATGTTTATATTGTCTCCAAAGCTCAAGACAGGTAGAGAGAATATACAGAACCCTAAAACTAAATACCCTCGGGAAATGGCGCTGGCTACAGTGTCCCTTGTCCTTGTTCCGCACCCAGAATATCTTTTTGTGTGAGAAATGATTTTTCAGGCTACTAAGAGACTGTTCCTAGTTTTGCTGACCACCAAAAATCCTTGAAATCCACCAAAATGTGTGCCTGAACATCCAGACGCCAGAACCTTTTGCTGTTTAGCTCAAGGTTGCCTGCTATTCTACAAGGCCAAAGAGCAGGTCTTGACTCCTGTGACATCCCTGCCTAGACACAGGGGTAATGCTGCCTTAGAGGATGGGGCTTAGAGTGTATACACCCAAGGTTAAATGACAGCTTGTGATTCCAAGTTTGAAGTTGAAATGTGAATCTAGAGTTATATAGATTTGTTCCTTTTTGCAATTTCTCTTTATTATATATGTGATTTTATGTGTATGTAGACAACTATGTGCCACAAAATATGTAAAAGTCAGAGGACAACTTTGAAAGTGTGTTTCAAAGAAAAGGAAATGTTTTGAGACCTCTAGTCAATAGAATAGAGCCCAAGAAGCCCTGCTAACAGATATTTAGTTCCAAAGATGGATAAATGGTGAGCTTGCAGTCAAAGATTATTGTGTACTTGTCCAACTAGTTCCTGCAGGTACTCTTGAACTGAGTTTGAGATACACCGTAGATGCTTCTGCAGAGAGCCTATTTTCCTTGAATCTAGCTGTTACATTGAAACTAAGAATGGCTACAGGTATAGAGACAGGTGCTGCTTAGAGGACTAGACTTGCTGTTTCTTAAAGAAGTGTGCTGCTCTAAGAAAAAAATTGTTAAGGTTAGACCAGTGATAGAAAGATAGAGAGGCACAACAAAGTTGATTCGAGAGTTGGTTCAATTAGTCCTTGTGGTTGAGAACCCTATTATCCTTCCTTGCTCGACCTCTTGTGATTTTACTCTTGCTTTTAACCATAGGCTCTTGTGTTTTAAATAGATTAGTAACTTTTGTTAGAGAAAGGATAAATGCTGTTCAGCTTTTTGTGTTGCGCCATCAATATAGAGCTTTAGATCAAGAAAATGATAATTATGATGACACTGGAGTTTAAACTTTTCTAAAGATCCAAATCGGAAAAAGTGGAGTGAGAATGGACTTATTAATAATTGAGTTTTTATGATTAAAAACATAACCTAATTGGAAAAAGTGGGGATGTAGAGTGAAAAATTATAAAGACCATTTTATGAAATATGTAGACTTTTTCTTTGCCCTTAGACTTGGGCAGAAAAATGCAGGTCTCACAACGCAGAACTGAAAATAAGATTTCAGGTCCCCCAGGACACTTGCTGGATGAATTACATTCCTCAAGCCTCAGGCAGTAGTCCCACCTATGGGTGGGAAAGGCCCAAGGCAGGAAGACACATTCCTGACTACAGATAAAGATGCTGCCACCTAGGTGGGGCTATAGCCAGAAGAAGTGAAGATAGTTCATCTGAAATAGTTGGTAAATGACAGGGTGGGACACAGGCACATGGCTATTAACCTTTCAGGGTGGGTTTCTCTGGAATGTTTTGCTATTCTTATGTTATGTATCCTTGGCAACCCCTCACCCCTCCCCACTTCCCTGGTTTGTGGTTTTGCTCTTTAAAAGACCCCTTACCCATCACTCTGGGCCAAACATTGCGCTTCAGAGAGAGAGCTTGTGGTTTGACTGCCAGCCAATTTCCCTAATAAAGCCTCTGCTGATTGCATCCAGGTATGGTTTCTTGTGATCTTTGGGTTGTCGTAATCTCCTGAGACTTGAGGATGGGTCTCCTGAGTATCGGGGTCTTCATGTGCACCACAGAAACATCCTTTCCACTGTCCATCAAAGGGATATTCTGTCCAGTGTTCACTAGAGAGTGGACCTTCCAACAGCCCACCACATAGACATCTTTCCCACTGTCTAACAAAGGGACATCATCACTTTGCACCACAGGGACATCCTCCTATGCACAAAAGTGACATCCTCACAACTGTGGACCACAGGAATATTCTTTTGACTGTTCACAATAGTGATGTCCTTCCAACTGTCAATCACAAAGATGTCCTCCCTACTGTCCACCACAGGGACATTCTTCCACTTTCCACCACAGAAACATCCTCCCCACTGTCCACCAAAGGGATTTCCTCCCCACATTCTGCCACAGAGAAGTACATCCCACTGTCCACAGCATAAATGTCCTCCCCACTGTCCACAACAGGTAGGTCCTCCCAACTGTCCACCACAGCGATGTCCTATCCACAGTCCACCAAACAAATGTCCTTCCCACTGTCCCCCACAGGAACATCCTCCTGTGTACTACAAGGACATCCTTACCACTGTCCACAACATGGCTGTCCTCAACAATATGCACTACAGGAAAATTCCTCACCACCATCCACCACATGAATATCCTTTCCATTGTAAACCTCAGGGACATCCTATCCACTATCCACCACACAGAGGTCCTCCCCTCTTTCCACCACGGGGACATCCTTCTGACTGTCCACCAGAGTGATGTCCTCCTCACTCTCCTCCAAAGGATTGTCCTTCTCACTGTCAACCACAAGGACTTCATTTCAACGGTCCAACACAGGGAAGTCCTCTTTACTGTCCACCAAAGTGATGTTTCCCCACTCTCCACCACAGGGTTGTCCTCATCAATGTCCACCACTAAGGTGTTCTTTCCCATGGTTCAAGACAGGGACATCTTCCCTACTGTGCACCACAGGAACAATCTCCTGTTCACAACAGGGATGTCCTCATAACTGTGCACCACAGGGACATCTTCCACTGCACACCAGGGATGTCCTCACCAGTGACCACTCCAGAGATGTCCTCTGCACTCTTCACAAAAGGGAAATCCTTCCTATGGTCCAACAAAGAGACATTCTTTTGTGCACCACAGAAATGTTCTCACCACTGTTCACCACAGGGATGTCCACCCCACTGTCCAACACAGGGACATCCTTCCCACTGTCCACCACAGGGAAGTCCTTTCCATCTGTCCACAACAAGGACGTCCTTCCAACTGTCCAACACAGAAATATCCTCCCCACTGTGCACAACAGGGATGTCCTTCCCACTGTCCACCACAGAGACGTTCTACCCACTGCCCTCCACAGGGACATCCTACCCACTGTCTACCACAGGCATGTCCTTCCCACTGTTCACCTAAGAGATGTTCTTACCACTGTCCTTTAAAGGTACATCTTTCAACTGTCCATAACAGAGACATTCTCCCCACTGTCCACCACAGGGACATCCTCCCCACTGACCACCACAAGGACGTCCTTCATACAGTCCACGATCAAGAAGTCCTCCCTGTTGTCCACCAAAGAGGACGACCTTCCCACTGTCCACCACAGGGGCTTCCTCCAAATTGTCCACCACAGTGACATCCTTTTCACTGTTCACCACTGGAAAATCCTACCCACTTTGCACAACAGGGACATTTTCCTGTGCACAACAGGAATACCCTCACCACTGTGCACCACAGGGATATCCTCCTTTGCACACCGGAGATTTCAGCAACCCTCTCCACCCTAGAGATGTCCTCTGCACTCTCCACAACAGGGACATCCTCCCCACTATCCACCAAAAAAATGTGTTTCCCACTAATCACGACAAGGACGTCATCCCACATGTCCAACACAGAAAAGTCATCTTCACTGTCCACCACAATGATGTTCTTCCCACTGTACACCACAGGGATATCCTCCTGTGCACACCAGGGATGTCCTAACCACTGTCCATGACAGAGATGTTCTTTCCACTGTACACCACAGGGATATCCTCCTGTGCACAACAGGGATGTCCTAACCACTGTCCACCACAGAGATGTCCTTTGCACTCTCCACCATATGGACATCCTTCCAACTATGCACCACAGGGGCATTCTCCAGTGCACCACAGTAATATTCTCCCGACTGTCCATCAGAGTGAAATCCTCTCCATTGTCCACCAACGCGATGTCCTGACTCTGTCTACAACAGGGATGTCCTTCCCATAATTCAAAACAGAAAGGTCCTCCCTGCTGTCCACCTCAGGGAAGTTCTTCCCTCTGTCCACCTCAGTGATATCCTCCCCACAGACCATGAGAGTTATGTCCTTCCCACTGTCCACCACAGGGTCGTACTCTCCACTGTCCACCCGAAGGTCATCCTTCCCACTGTCCTCCACAAGAATGTCTTTACCAATGTCCACAACAGGGACATCCTTCTCCACACCATATATGTCCTTGCAATGTCCACCACAGAGACCTACTTCCCACTGGCCACCACAGGTAAGTCCTCTCTACTGTCCACCACAGAGATGTACTTTCCACTGACCACCACAGGGATGTCCACCACACTGTCCACAACAGGCATGTCCTTCACACTGTACTCCACAGAAAGGTACACCCTGCTGACCACATAAGGAATGGACTTGCTAATGTCCACCTTAATGATATCCTTTCCTCTGTCCACCACAGGGACGTTTTTTCCACTGTACACCACATGGTTTTCCTCCCCACTGTCCATGAGAGGGACATGATTCCCACTGCCTACCACACAGAGGTCCTTTCCAATGTCCACAACATTGACGTCCTTTCCACAATCCACAACATATATGTCCTCCCCACTGTCTATCACATGGAACTTCTTCCAATTGTTCACACAGAAAGTTCCTCTTTGCTGTCCACCACAGGGATGTTTTTAACACTGTCCAAACCAGTTACATCCTCCCCACGTTCCACAAGAGGAATGTCCTTCCCAGTGTCCACCACAGAAAGGTCCTCCCCACTATCCACCAGAGTGACGTCCTCCCCACTGTCCAAAACATGGATGTTCTTTCCACTGTCCAACACATGGACGTCCACACCAGTGTCCACCACAGCAATGTACTACCCACTGTCCAGCAGAGGAACATACAACCCACTGTCCACCATAGGTACATCCTCCGCACTGACAATTACAAGGACGTCCTTCTTACAGTCCACAATAGAGCAGTCCTCCCTGTTGTCCAACAAACGGACGTCCTTCCCCCTTTCAACCACAGCGATGTCCTCCCCACTGTCCACCAGAGGGATATCCTTACCACTGTTCAACACAAGGAGGTCCTACACAATGTCGACAACAGGGACTTCCTTCCCACTGTCCACAACATAAATGTTCTTCCCACTGTCCACCACAGTGTGTTTCTCTCTACTGTCCACCACAGAGATATACTTTCCACTCTCCCCCAAAGGGATGTTTTCCTTTACACCAGAGAAACTTCCTCACCACTGTCCACCACAGAAACATCTTTACCACTGTCCACCACTGTAATGTCCTTTCCACTTTCTACCATGAGGAGGTCCTATCCACTGTCCACCACAGAAACATCCTTTCCACGGTTCACCACAGGTACATCCTTCCCAAAATCCAAGACACGGAGGTCCTTACCACTATCCACAACAGGGACTTCCTTTCCACTGTCCACCACAGAAATATCCTCATCACTGTCTATCACAAGGACTTCTCTACCACTGTCCACCACAGATAGGTCTTCCCTGCTGTCCACCACAGTGATGTCCTTCACACTGTTCACCACAGTAACATCCTCTTAGTTGCCCAAAACAGAAATATCATCCCCACTGTCCACCACAGGTATGTCCTACTTACTGTCCACTACAGGGAGAACCTCCCCACTGTCTACAACAGGGACGTCTTTTGCATTGTCCACCACATGGACATCCTTTCACTGTCCACAAAAAGGACTTCCTTCCCACTGTTTACCACAGGGACATCTTCCTAACTGTCCACCACACAAATATGTTCCCAACTGTCCACTACAGAAACATCCATCCCACTGTACACAACAGGGACTTATTTGCCACTGTCCTCCACAAGGATGTCCATCCAACTGTCCACAACAGGAATGTCCCACACACTGTTCACCATAGGGGCATTCTCCCAACTGTCCACCCAAGGAGTTCGTCCCCACTGTCCACCACAGGGACATCCTACCCCACAGTCCACCAGAGTGTGGTACTCCAGACTGTCCACCACAAGACATCCTCCTGTGCACAAGAGGGATGTCCTCACCACTGTGCACCACGGGGACATACTTTGCATTGTCCACCGCACGGACGTCATTCCCACTGTCCACCAAAGTTTGGTCCCCCCTGCTGTCAACCACAGGTACATCCTTAGCACTGTCCACCACAGGGTCGTCCTCACCAATGTCCACCACAGGGATGTCCTTTTCACTGTATAAAACATGGAAGTACTCTCCACTGTATACCTCAGGGATATCCTCTTTAATTACCACCACAGAAACTGTCTCCCCAGTGTCCACTAGAGGAACATCCTCATCACTGTCCACTGGAGGGACGTCCTTCTCACCCTCCACCAAAGGGAGTTCCTCTCCACTGTCCACCACAGGCATGTCCACCACACTGTCCACCATAGGAAGGTCCTCTCCACTGTCCACCACAAAAACATCCAATCCAATGTCCTCCACAGAAACGTCCTCATCATTGTCCATCACAGGAATATCTTTCCCACTGTCAACCACAGAAAGTTCCTCCCTGTTGTCCACCAAAGGGATGTCCTTCCCACTGTCCACAACAGTAACGTCCTCCCCACTGACCACAACAGGGATGTCTTCCCCACTGTGCACCACATGGACTTCCTATCCACTGTCCACCACAGGGAGGTCCTTCCTACTGTCAACCACAGCGAGGTCCTCCCAGCTATCCACCACAGGGACATCCTTCTCACTGTTCACCACAAGAACATTCTCCCCACTGTGCTCGACAGGGACATTCTCCTGTGCACAACAGTTATGTCCTCATCCTTGTGTACCGTAGAAATATCTTCCTCTGCACACCAGGGGTGTCCTCACTACTGTCTACTCCAGAGATGTCCTCCTAACACTCCATGGCAGGGACATCATTCCCAATGTCCACCAAAGGACATTCTCCTTTGCACCAGAGAAACGTCCTCACCACTGTCCACCACAGGACGTCCTCCCCACTCTCCACCAAAGGAACATATTCCCCACTGTCCACCAAAGAGAAGTCCTTTACACTGTCTAAAACAGGGACGTCCTTCCCACTGTCCACCACAGGGAGGTCCTTCCTACTGTAAACCACAGAGAGGTCCTCCCATCTGTCCACCACAGGGACATCCTTCTCTCTGTTCACCACAAGGATATCCTCCCCACTGTGCTCGACAGGGACAACCTCCCATGCACAATAAAAATGTCCTCACCCTTGTGCACCACAGGAATATCCTCCTTTGCACAGCATGGATGTCCTAACCACTCTCTACCCAGAGAATATTCTCCACATACTCCCCACTGTCCACAAAAGGAAAGTCCTCTCCACTGTTCACAACAGGGACATCCTTCTAACTATCCACCAAAGGGACATCCTTCCCTCTGTCCACCAGAAAGACATCAATGCAACTGTCTACCACAGGGACATCCTCTCCAGTGTCAACAAAAGGGATGTCCACCCCACTGTCCACCACCGGGATGTTTTCAGCATCGGTCCAACACAGGGGCATCCTCACCAATGTCCACCACAGGGACATCCTTCCACTGTCCACAAAAATGATATTATTCCAACAGTTTAGCACAAGGATGTCCTCCCCACTGTACACTACAGGGACGTTCTATACAGTGTCCACCACAGAGATTTCCTCCCTACTGTCCATCACAGATAAGGTCCTCCCCACTGTCCACCACAGGGATGTCCTCCTGTGTACCACAAGGACATCCATAAAACTGTCCACCACAGGGTTATCTTCACCAATGTCCAGCACAGTGATGTCCTTCCAACTTATCACCACAGGGACATCCTCCTGTGCACAACAGGGACATCCTGACGAATGTGCACCACAGGGGCATCCTTTACACTGTCCACCACAGGGACATCCTCCTTAATGTTCACTCTAAAGTGGACCTCCCCACAGTCCACCACATGGATGTCTTTCCCACTGTCCACCAAAGAAACATCCTCCTCACTTTGCACCACAGTGACATCCTCCTATGCAAAACAGGGACATCCTCACAACTGTGCATTACAGAAATATTCTTTCCACTATCCACAACAGAGATGTCCTTCCCAATGTAGACCACAGAGATTTCCTGCCTGCTGTCCAACACAGGGACATTTTTCTCACTTTCCACCACAGAAACTTCCTCCCACTGCCCACCAAAGTTATGTCCTCCCCACATACTGCCTCAGAGACGTCCATCCCACTGTCCACAACAAAAATATCCTCCCCACTGTCCAACACAGGGAGGTCCTCCCAACTGTCAAACATAGGGACAAAATCCTGTGTACTACAAGGACATCCTTACCAGTGTCCAAATCATGGATATCCTCAACAACTATGCACAACAGGAAGTCCTCACCACCGTCCAACACATGAATATCATCTGCACTGTAAACCACAGGGACATCCTCCTCACTGTCCACCACAGGAACATCCTCCCCTCTATCCACCACAGGGACATCCTTCTGCCTGTCCACCACAGTGATGTCCTCCCCCACTGTCCTCCAAAGGGACATCCTTCACACTGTCAACAACAAGGACATCATTTCAACAGGTCCACCACAGGGAAGTCCTCTTCACTCTCCACCAGAGGGATGTCCTTCCCACTGTACACCACAGGGACATCCTCCATTGCACAACAGGGATGTCCTAACCACTGTCCACCACAGATATGTCCTCTGCACTCTCCACCATATGGACATTTTTGTCTATGTATCACTGGGATATTCTTCAGTGCACCAGAAAAACATCCTCACCACTGTTCACTGACAAGACGTCCCCCCCACTCTCCACCAAAGGAATGTACGCCCAACTGTTGTCCAAAGGGAAGTCCACTCCACTGTCCACATCATTGGAAAGTAACATGCTTTCCACTGTGCACCACAGGGACATTCTTCTGTGCATAACAGAAATCTTCTTACCACTGTCAATTGCAGATATGTCCTCTGCACTCTCCACTCCAGGGAAATCCTTACCACTGTCCAACAAAGAGACGATTTCCTTGTACACCATAGGAACGTCCTTCCCCACTGTCCAGAAGGACCATCATCCCCACTGTCCACCACAGTGAATTTCTCTCACCATTGTCCACCTGCAGAGAAGTCTTTCTCACAGTACACCTCAGGGATTTCCTCCCAACTGTCAAACACAGGGACTTCCTTCCCACTGTAAACAACAGGGACATCCTCCCCACTGTGCACCACAGGGACATCATACCCACATTTGCACAACAGGGACATTTTCCTGTGCACAACAGGGATATCCTTACCACTGTGCACCACAGGGACATTCTCCTTTGCACAACAGGGATGTCAGCAACACTCTCCACCCCAGAGCAGTCCTCTGCACTCTCCATGACAGGCACATCCTCCCCACTATCCACAAAAGAAACGGCTTTCACACTATTCAACACAGGGATGTCATCCTAAATGTCCAACAGAGAAAAGTCCTCTTCAGTTTCCAACACAGAGATGTCCTTACCTATGTCCTACCCCAGAATGTCCTCCCCACTGTCCACCAGAGGGATATCCTTCCCACTGTTCACCATAAGGAGGTCCTTCCCAATATCGAGAACAGGGACTTCCTTCCCACTGTCCACACCATAAATATTCTTACCACAGTCCTACCACTAGTGTGTTTACTCTCTACTGTCCACCACAGAGATATACTTTCCACTGTCCACCAAAGGGACATTTTCCTTTGCACCAGAGAAACTTCCTCACCACTGTCCACCACAGAAATGTCTTCACCACTGTCCACCACTGTGATGTTCTTTCTACTTTCCACCATGAAGAGGTGCTCTCTACTGTCCACCAGAGAAACATCCTTTCCACTGTTCACCACAGGCACTTCCTTCCTAATATCCATGAGAGGGAGGTTCTTACCACTGTCCACAAAAGGGATGTAATTTCCTCTCTCCACCACAGAAACATCCTCATCAATGTCTATAAAAGGGACATCTTTACCACTGTCCACCACAGAGAGGTCCTCCCTGCTGTCCACCACAGGGACTTCCTTCAGACTGTCCACCACAGTAACATCCTCTCAGTTGTACAAAACAGAAACATCCTCCCCTCTGTCCACCTACAGGGACGTCCTACTTACTGTCCACCACAGGGAGAACCTCCCCACTGGCTACAACAGGGACATTCCTTCCCATTGTCCACCATGTTGATATCCTTTTGCTGTCCTGCAAAAAGGACTTCCTTCCCACTGTTTACCACAGGGACACCTTCCTAACTGTACACCACACAAATATGTTTTCAACTGTCCACTACATAACCATCCATCCCACTGTACACAACAGGGACATACTCCCCATTGTCCTCCACAAGGATGTCCATCCCACTGTCCAAAACAGAAAGGTCCTACCCACTGTCAAACACATGGATGTCCTTCCCACTGTCCACCAATGTGACATCCTTTTCACTGTCCACAATACTTACATTTACCCCACTGTCCACCACATGGACATCCTACAACACAGTACACCAGAGTATGGTCCTCCACATTGTCCACCAGTAGGGACATTCTCCTGTGCACACCACTTTGCACCACAGGGACATACTTTGCATTGTCGACCACAGGGAACACCATTCCCACTGTCCACCACAATTGATGTCCTCACTGCTGTCCACCACAGGGCCATCCTTACCACTGTCCACCACATGGGTCGTCCTCACCACTGTCCACCATAGGAATGTCCTTCCCACTGTTCACTAGAGGGACATGTTCCCCAGTTTGCAAACAAGGGACATCCTTTTACTTGTCCACAACAGGGATGTCCTTCTCGCTGTCCACAACAAAGAGTTCCTCCCTGCTCTCCACCACAGGGACAGTCTTCCCATTGTCCACCATAGAACGTCCTTTCCACTGTCCACCATAGGTACATCCTCTCCACTCTCCACCAAAAGAAATTCCTTCCCATTGTACACCACAGAGTGGTCCTTTCCGCTGTCCACCACAAGGACATTCTTCCCACTGTCCACCACAGAGATGTCCTCCCCAAGTGTCCCCGACAAGAATGTTCCTCCCCACTTTAAACAGGGATGTCCTCCCCACTGTCCACCACAGAGACATCAGTCCCAATGTCCACCACAGGGTGTTCCTCCCCACTGTACACCATAGGGACATACTCACCTTGTCCACACCATGGAACATCCTTCCACTGTTCACAAAATGTACACTATTCCTACAGTTTAGCACAGGGATGTCCTCCCCACTGTCCACTACAGGGACATTCTACACACTGTCCACCACAGGGAGTTCCACCCAAATGTAAACCACAGGGATGACCTCCTGTGTACCACAAGGACATCTTTAAATCTGTTGATCACAGGGTCATCTTCACCAATGTCCAGCACAGTGATGTCCTTCGCACTGTTCACCACAGGGACATCCTGACCAATGTGCACCACAGGAACATGCTTTCCACTGTCCGACACAGGGACATCCTCCTCAATGTTCACTACAGTGTGTACTTCCCAATTTCCACCACATAGACGTCTTTGCCACTGTCCACCAAAGAAACATCCTCCTCACTTTGCACCACAGGGACATCCTCCTATGCACAATAGGGACGTCCTCACAACTGTGTACCACAGGAATATTCTTTCCACTGTCCACAACAGAGATGTCCTTCCCTGCTGTAGACCACAAAGATGTCCTCTCTGCTGTCAACCACAGGGACATTCTTCCCACTTTCGACAACAAAAACTTCCTCCCCATTGTCCACCAGAGGGATGCCTTCCCCAAATTCCACCACACAGACATCCATTCCACTATCCACAACAGAAATGTCCTCCCTACTGTCCACCACAGGGAGGTCCTCCCAACTTTCCACCACAGGAACATCCTTTCCACGGTGCACCAAACAGATGTCCTTCTCACTGTCCACCACATGGACATCCTCCTGTGTACTACAAGGACATCCTTCCCACTGTCCACAACATAGTTGTCTTCCACAATATGCAGTACAGGGATGTTCTAACCACTGTCCACCACACGAATATCCTCCCCATTGTAAACTACAGGGACATCCTCCTCACTGTACACCACAGGGATGTAACCCCCACTGTCCACCACAGGGACATCCTTCTTCCTGTCAACCACATTGATGTCCTCCCCACTGTCCTCCAAAGGGACGTCCTTAATACAGTCGACCACAAGGATGTCATTTCAATGGTCCCACACAGTGAAGTCCTCTTAACTGTCCACCACATGTATGTCCTTCCCACTGTACACCACAGTGTACACACACTGTACACTGTACTGTACACTGTACACCCTGTTGTGCACAGGAGGATGTCCTAACCACTGTCCACCACAGAGATGTCCTCCGCACTCTCCACCATATGGACATCCTTCCAACTATGCACCACAGGGACATCCTCCAGTGTACCACAGTAACATTCTCCCTACTGTCCATCACAGTGAAATCCTACCCCACTGTCCACCACCGGGATGTCCTCCCCACTGTCTAAAATATGATGTCCTCCCCACTATTCACACCAGAAAGGTCCTCCCCTGCTGTCCATCCAAGAATACGTCCTCCTCACTGTCCAGCTCAGTGATATCCTCTCCTCAGATTATAACAGGGATGTCCTTCCAACTGTCCAACACAAGGAGGTCCTCCCCACTGTCCAACAGAGGTACACCCTTCCCACTGTCTACCACAAAGATGTGTTTCTCAATGTCCTCACAAAACAGATGTCCTTCCCAATGTGCACCACAGAAACATCCTGCTGTGTACTATAAGGACATCCTTACCACTGTCCACAACATGGTCGTCCTCAACAATATGCACTACAGGGAAGTCCTCACTGCCATCCACCACACGAATATCCTCTGCATTGTAAACCACAGGGACATCCTACCCCCTGTCCACAACATGGAGTTTCTACCCTCTGTCCACCACTGGGACATACTTCTGCCAGTCTACCACAGTGATGTCCTCCCCACTGTCCTCCAAAGGGATGTCCTTTCCACTGTCGGCCACAAAGATGTTATTTCAATGGTCCACCACAGTGAAGTCCTCTTCACTGTCCACCACATGGATGTTTTCCCACTCTCCACCACAGGGTTTTCCTCATCAATGTCCACCACTGGGGTGTTCTTTCTCTCTGTTCAAGACAGGGACATCCTCCCTAATGTGCACCACAGAAAAAATCACCTGTTCACAACAGGGATATTCTCACGACTGTGCCCCACAATGACATCTTCCAGTGCACACCAGGGACATCCTCACCACTGTCCAGCCCAGAGATGTTCTCTGCACTCTCCACAACAGGGAAATCCTACCTGTGGTCCACAATAGTGATGTTCTCCTGTGCAACACACCACTGTTCACGACAGGGATGTCCAGCCCTCTGTCCACCACAGGGACATCCTTCCCACTGAACAACACAGGGACGTCCTTCCCACTGTCCACAACAGGAACGTCCTTCCAACTGTCCACCACAAAAATATGCTCCCCACTGTCCACAACAGGGATGTTCTTCCCACTGTCCACCACAGAGACGTTCTACACACATCCCTCCACAGGGACATCCTACCCACTGTCTACCACAGGAATGTCCTTCCCACTGTCCTCCAAAGGTACATCTTTAAACTCACCTCCACAGAGACATCCTCCACACTGTCCACCACAGGGACAGCCTCCTCACTGACCACCACAAGGACGTCTTTCATAAAGTCCACCTTACAAAAATCCTCCCTTATGTCCACCACAGAAACATCCTCCAAATTGTCCACCACAGTGACATCCTTTTCACTGTTCACCACTGGGACATACTACCCACTTTGCACAACAGGGACGTTTTCCTGTGCACAACAGAGATACCCTCACCACTGTGCAACACAGAGACATTCTCCTTTGCACATTAGGGATGTCAGCAACACTCTCCACCCCAGAGATGTTCTCTGCACTCTCCACGACAGGGACATCCTCCCACCTATCCACCAAAGAAACGTCTTTTCCACTATTCACCACAGGGATGTCATCCCAAATGTCCAACACAGAAAAGTCCTCTTCACTGTCAACTACAGGGATGTTCTTCCCACTGCACACCACAGGGATGTTGTCCCCACTGTCCAGCAGAGGGATATCCTTTCCACTGTTCACTACAAGGAGGTCCTTCCCAATATAGACAACATGGACTTCCTTTCCACTGTCCACAACATAAATGTTCTTCCCACTCTCCACCATAGTGTGTTTCTACTGTCCACCACAGAGATGCACGTTCCACTGTCCACCAACTGCATGTTTTCCTTTGCACAAGATAAACTTCCTCACCATTGTCCACCACAGAAACGTCCTCACCACTGTCCACCACTGTGACGGCCTTTCAACTTTCCACCATGAGGAAGTCCTCTTCACTCTCCACCAGAGTAACATCCTTTCCATTGTTCACCACAGGGACTTCCTTTCCCATATCCATGACAGGGAAGTCCTCACCACTGTCCACAACTGGGACATCCTTTCCACTCTCCCCCACAGAAACATCTTCATCACTGTCTATCACAGGGACACCTTTACCACTGTACACCACAGAGAGGTCCTCCCTGCTGTCCACCACAGGGATGTCCTTCACACTGTACACCAGAGTAATGTCATCTCAGTTGTCCAAAACAGAAATGTCCTCTCCACGGTCCACCACAGGGACATCCTACTTACTGTCTACCACAGAGAGAACCTCTACACTATCTACAACAGGGACATTCTTCCCATTGTCCACCACATGGGCATCATTTCACTGTCTGCAAAAAGGACTTCCTTCCCATAGTTTACTACAGGGACATCTTTCTGACTGTCTACCACACAAATATGTTCCCAACTGTCCACTAAAGAAACATCCATCGCACTGTACACAACAGGGACATACTCCCCACAGTCCTCCACAGGAATATCCATCCAATTGTCCACAAGAGAAAGGTCCTACACAATGGCCACCACAGAAACGTCCTTCACACTGTTTACTGAAGGGACATCCTTCCCACTGTGCACCACAGGGACATCCTCCTGTGCACAACAAAGACGTCCTCACAAATGTGTACCACAGGAACATGTTCCAGTGCACACAATAGACGTCCTCACCACGGTCCACCCCAGTGATGACCTCTGCACTCTCCAAAACAGGTACATCCTTCCGACGTCCACCAAAATAACGTTTTTCTCTGCACAACAGAAAAGTCCTCACCACTTTCCACCACAGGGACGTCCTCATGACTGTCCAGCACAGGGATGTCCTTACTACTGTCCACCACAGGAACATCCTCCACACTATTCACCACAGAGACGTCCTTCTGCCTGTCCACCACAGGGATGTCCTCCCCACTCTCCACAAAAAGACATCCTTCCCATTGTCCACCACAGGGATATCATCCCAACTGTACAACAGAGAGAGTTCCTCTTCACTGTCCACCACAGAGATGTCCTTCCCAATATCCACAACAGGGATTTCCTCCCAACCGTCTACCAGAGGGATATCCTTCCAACTTTTCACCAAAAGGAGGTCCTTCCCAGTGTCCACAAAAGTGATGTCCTTTTTACTGTCCTCAACATAAACATCCTTCTCACTGTCCACAACAGGGACATCCTTCCCACTGTCTACCACAGGGAGGTCCTATCTACTGTCCACCACAGTGATGTCATTTCCACTGTCAACCACAGGGATGTCCTCCTCACTGTCCACCACAAGGACATCCTTCCTGCTATCCACCACAGAAATCACGTCCTCACTGTCCACAATGGGAACGTCCTACACTCTGTCAGCCACAGGGACATCCTGCCGAAAGTCAATCACAGGGATATTCTCACCAATGTCCAACACAGAGTTGTCCTCAGCACTCTTCACCAGAGGGACATCTTTTCCCCATCAACCACAAAAATGTCAACCACACTGGCCACCACAGAGATGTTTCCCCACTGTACACAACAGAGGAGTCCTCACCATTGTCCACCACAGGGGTGTTATTTCCCATTATTCTAAACAGGAACACCCTCCCCACTGTGTACTACAGGGACATCCTCCTGTGCACAATAGGGTCATCCTCATGAGTGTGCACCACAGGGACATCTTTCAGTGCACAACAGGGACATCTTCACCACTGTCCTCCCCAGAGATGTACTATGCATTCTCCAAAACAGGGACATTCTTCCCACGGGCCACCAAAATGACATTCTCCAGTACACCACAGAAACCTCTTCACCACTGTTTACTACAGGGATGACTTCCTCACTGTCCACAACAGGGATGTCCTTCCCGCTGTCCACCACAGGGACATCCTTTTCACTGTCCACCAAAGAGACGTCCTTTCCAATGTCAACCACAGTGATGTCCTTCCCACTGTCCAACAAATGGATGTCCTTCTCAACGTCCACCACAGGGAAGTTATTCCAATTGTCCAACACATGGACATCCTCCCCACTGTCCATCACATGGATGTCCTCAATACTGTCTATCACAGGGACTTCCTTCCCACTGTCCATCAATGGGACGTCCTTCCAATTGTCCACCACAGGGATATCCTCTAAAATGTCCACCACAGTGACATCCTTCCCCCGTCTACCACAGAGATATAAACCCCACTGTCCACCACAGGGATGTTTCCTCACTGTCCACCACAGGGTTGACCTCACCAATGTCCACCACTGGGGAGTTCTTTCCAATTGTTCAAAACATGGACATACTCCCTACTGTGCACCACAGTAACATCCTCCTGTGCACAAGGTCATCTTCATGACTGTGCACCACAGGAACATCTTCCAGTGCACACCAGAGACATCTTTACCACTGTCCACCCCAGGGATATCCTCTGTACTCCCATAACAGGGACATCCTTCCCATAGTACACCAAAGGGACATTCTGTAGTGCACCACAGAATGGTCCTGACCACTGTTCACCACAGGGATGTCCTCTCCGCTGTCCATCACAGGGACATACTTCCCACTTTCCACAACAGGAATGTTCTTTCCACTGTCCACCACAGGGACGTACTCCCTATTGTCCACCACAGAAACATACTACCCACTGTACACCACAGGGAGGTCCTCCCCAATCTCCACCACAGTTAGGCCCTCTCCACTGTTCACCAGAGGGACGTCATTTCAACTCTCCACCACAGAAATATTCACCCCACTGTCCACAACAGGGATGTCCTTCCCACTGCCCTCCACAGGGACATCCTACCCATTGTCTACCACAGGGATGACCTTCCCACTGCCCACGAAAGTGACGTTCTTGCCACTGTCCACCAAATGTACATCTTTCAACTGTCCACCACAGAGACATCCTCCCCTCTGTCCATCACAAGGACATTCTTCCCACTGATCAAAACAAGTATGTCCTACCCACAGTCCACCATCGAGATGTCCTCCCCGTCCTCCCTGTTGTCCACGAAAGGGACATCCTTCCCACTGTTCACCACAGAGATATCCTCCAAATTGTCCACCACAGTTACATCCTTTTCACTGTTCACCACTGGGACATCCTACACACTATGCACAACAGGAACATTTTCCTGTGCACAACAGGGATATCCTCACCAGTGTGCACCACAGGAAAAACCTCCTTTGCACACCAGGGATGTCAGCAACATGCTCCACCCCAGAGATGTCCTCTGCACATTCCATGACAGGAACATCCTCCCCAATCTCCACCAAAGGGACATCCTCCCCACTGACAATACAAGGACGTCCTTCATACTGTCCACCATAGAGAAGTCCTCGCTGTTGTCCCCCAAAGGGATGTCCTCCCCACTCTTAACCACAAGGACATCCTCCATATTGTCCACCACAGGGATATCATTTTCAATGTTCACCACTGGGACATCCTACCCACTTTGCAAAACGGGGACATTTTTTTGTGCAAAACATGGATATTCCCACCACTGTGCACCACAGGGGCATTCTCCTTTGCATACCAGGGATGTCAGCAACACACTTTACCCCAGGGATGTCCTCTGCAATCTCCATGATAGGGACATCCTCCTCACTGTCCACCACAGGAACATCCTCCCTAATGTCCACCACAGAGACATCCTCTCCACTGACAATACAAGGACATACTTCATACAGTCCACCATAAAGAAGTCCCCACTGTTGTCCACCAAAGAAACGTCCTTACCACTGTCCACCACAGGGACATTCTTCAAATTGTCCACCACAGTGACATTCTTTTCACTGTTCACCACTGCGACATCCTACACACTATGCACAACAGGAACATTTTGCTGTGCACCACAGGGATATCCTCCTTTGCACACCAGGGATGTCAGCAACACTCTCCACCCCAGAAATGTCCTCTGCACTCTCCAGGAAATGGACATCCTCCCCACTATCCACCAAAGAAACATCTTTCCCACTGTTCATCACAGGGATGTAATCCCAAATTTCCAACACAGAAAAGTCCTGTTCAATGTCCACCACAGGGATGTCTTTCCCCATTTCCACCACAGGGATGTCCTCCCCATTGTCCACCAGCGGGATATTATTCCCACTGTTCATCACAAGGAGGTCCTTCCCAATATTGACAACAGGGACTTCCTTCCCACTGTCCACAACATAAATATTCTTCCCACCGTCCATCACAGTGTATTTCTCTCTACTGTCCACCACAGAGATGTACTTTCCACTTTCCACCAAAGGGACATTTTCCTTTGCACCAGAGAAACTTCCTCACCACTGTCCACCACAGAAACATCCTCACCACTGTCCACCACTGTGATGTCCTTTCCACTTTCCACCATGAGGAGGTCCTCTCCACTGTCCTCCACAGAAATATCCTTTCCACTGTTCACCACAGGGACATCCTTCCCAATATCCAAAACAGGGAGGTCCTCACCACTGTCCACAACAGGGACATCTTTACCACTGTCCACCACAGAGAGGTCCTCCCTGCTGTCCACCATGGGGACATCCTTCAGACTGTCCACCACAGTAACATCCTCTCAGTTGTCCAAAACAGAAATGACCTCCCCACTGTCCACCACAGGTACATCATACTTACTGTCCACCACAGGGTTAACCTCCCCACTGTCTACAGCAGGGACATGCTTCCCATTGTCCACCACATGGACATCTTTTCACTGTCCACAAAAAGGACTTCCTTCTCACTGTTTACCACAGGGATGTCTTTCTAACTGTCCCCACACAAATATGTTCCCAACTGTCCACTACAGAAACATCCATCCCACTGTACACAACAGGGACGTACTCCCCACTGTCCTCCACAAGGATGTCCATCCCACTGTCCACAACAGAAAGGTCCTACACACTTTCCACCACAGGGACATCCTCCCAACTATCCACCCCAAAGGGTTCCTCCTCCACAGTCCTCCACAGGGATGTCCTTCCCAATGTCCACCAAAGGGTCATCCTTTCCACTGTCTGTTGGGCCTTGAATGAGATAACTACATTAAACTGCAACCTTCAATCACATAGCACAGATAGAGGTCTCCACCTCCAGAGATTTAAATATTAATGTGATATTTAAAGGGCAGGATCATAGCTAATTAATTTATTCACTCCCCTTTTCCCCTCCCTATAAAAATTAGGCTCCCCTGTCCTTTGGCGGGGAAGCACATACCACCTACACCCATTTACCATGTCATAAACAATAAAAGCTTTGAAAAACAGGACCCCACCTGTCGCCTGATCTGTCACTGCCAGGTTCCCAGGCTTTGGAAATCTTGAGCCCCCACTGCCAGACAGCGATGGATATACCAATGTCGGACCCTCTGCTGGCAGTATGGGAAGCCCGCCATTGACCCTGATGCCAGACTGCCATGGGACCCAGCTGCAGGACTCCCTCTTTTCCCCGCCTGCAAGATTTCTTCCCCACAGCTGGCGCGACCAACGTGGGGCATGACCACCCATGCATCTACAAGAACCATCCTGACTGAGTCTGCTAAACAACTATACTTCCTGTGAGATGTGATACTAAGTCTCTAGGTCCTCTCTCAGCGCATGCGCCCCACGTGTTCCCCGCCTCCATCCTGCCAGAGTCCCGAGACCCCAGATGGAGGCCAATCTCAGTGCATGGACCTGTCACCATGCACCCCCAGTCTCTGTCTTGCCGCGCCCCCCACCCTGCTGAGGCTGGGGCCCAAAACAGAGATTTTTCACTGAGAGACTCCTACCACAGAGTCTGCTTTGCGCGGTGTGAGCCCGCCTGCTTAGCCTCTGCTCCTCTACAATAGACCCAGTCTTCCTGAGACACCCATCTCTGACAAAGGATGGTGCAGACCAGCGACAGAGATCCACACTCGTGAACCCAGGCATGTGCCTACATTGTTTCCCACAGGTGGTGGACAACTTGTGCAGAGCCAGCTCCACAAGTGCCCCCTGCTGGTGTCTGCAAAACCCATGAGTAATGTCACTCTCTCTGTCCACCCTACCCCTTTTTCTCTCTCTGATTCTTAACTATAGCCTAACCCCTGCCTAATACAAAAGGACTAGGTCTCTCTCCCGACGTGTTCTCCAGCTCAAGGGCAAGATGGCTGTGGCTTCTTAGCCCCCCACTCTTCCCATCCCCCCAGCTCCACAGAGGGGGTTCCTTCACAGCTAATAGCTGTCCTTCAAGCCACAACACCTGCTGTAACTCTATTTCTAAGACTCTTTCCCTTGGCTGAGAGACTCCTTCTCACGGCTGAGACTGTCCTCTCTCTCTCTCTCTCTCTCTCTCTCTCTCTCTCTCTCTCTCTCTGTCTCTCTCTCAAGGTCGCCAGCTCCAAACTCTAGCCCCTAGCGCCCTGCCAGGTAGCTTCTTTCCCTACTCCCCCATCATATGCGACAGGCTACAGCTATTTGGCTTAGCCTGCTTGCCTGAAGCAACAGGGCAGAACCCTGCTTGCTACCCAGCCCTGTTTTCCTTAGCCAGCCTATGCTTCACCTCACCCTCAGTAATTTGCAGCTGACTAAAGCTACTTAACTTAGCCAGCTTGCCTGAAGCAGCGGATCTAAAATCCTGCCTGCACCCCTTGCCACACTGCTGCCTGCCAGTTTCTCTCAAAGCTGCCTGACTCCAATCTAACTTCCATGTTTCTTTCCCATAGACACAGACTCTCACACTTTCTGACTCTTAGCTCTCCCCTATGCTTCTTGCTTACCTTAAACTTTTCTTCAAAGTTAGCCTTTCCTCTTCTCTACATTTAAAATTTACTGGCTAAGAAAAAGAAAAGCGGGAATACAGAACGTCTCTGCCAGAGCACCCAGACGCCACATGGCAGAGCAAGGCCCCTCCCCCCACTGCTTCTAAGCCTGCCATTACTGCTTCTTCTCCCCAACAGGAAGACCTAGAACAAATGTTCCTGTTTTTCAACCAAAAATTTTAAAAGTTTCTTTTTCTTCCTAACAGGAACACCTAGAGCAACAATGCTTGTGCTTTTCAACCAAATTTTTTTTTATTTTTTTGTGTTTAATGCTGTCTTTTCTCTCTAATACATGTGATATATGTCCAACATTATTTTTTTCAACCTTTATAATTTCTTCAAGGTTTAAAAGCCATCTAATTTCCTTCCACAGTTTAAGTCAATGTGCTGATCACCATTTCTTGAGTCTTAATTAACAACTAATTTCTTTTACAGGCAAACTGTTGCTGCCAACCCCAGATACAAAATTTACATTGTTTTTCTCCCTCAGCCATCCAAAAACAGACTCAAAGATACCTTCTAAGACTAAACTTTCCTCAAACACCTTTGCTTTACCAGGATCTTAATGACAGGCCATAAGGTGCTTGTTCCCAAGCAATTTAATGTTCAATATCCAGCCTTTACAGACATCTCCCTGCTGGAGATGCTGCTTCCCTGCTGTGATTATTCTACAGGTATACCCACAGAACCAACAGAGTCCACGCCATCCTCTGGAACCTGCCTGAGATGCCAAGCTGCTTTCTCCCAGCCACCTCATCTGACTGCAGACTCTAGAGACACGCTGAGGTCCAGTGACAGTGCCACCTCCTGGAACCTGCCAAGCTGCCTTCTTCCAGCCTTCTCTTCTGACTGAAGACTCCAGAGCATGCTGAGATCCAGAGACCCACACCAGGCTCCAGAGATGCACGCCAGAACCAAGAGACACTCACTACAGAAGACAGATCCAGACCTTAAGCTACAAATGAACTCTTTTACCAAAGTGACATAGCTAAAGTTACATGTTAGTGACAAAAACATAATGTCTATTTAGATTAATCAGATGTCATTACCCTCAAACTGTACAACCTGTATTTAATTGTTTCAATGATACCCTGCCTTCCAAACCCTACCCTCATTACCCTTGACTTAGTTATGCTACACCCTCTGGCCTACATAGTGTTTTTTTTGAACATCTCCCCCAAAATTTTCACTAAAAAGGAGTGTGATGATGGGCCATGAAGAGATGGTTTGGACATAGCCTGGTTGAATGAGCTTTTAACCCAGGAGACCCTTTAGGGATGGTAGAATATTCAGCTGTGTTCCTAGGCCCCCTTGATAGAGCGCTGGATTTGAGGTAGCGGGGTTGGGGGAATTCAACAAGATATTGCCTGTCAGGAACAGCAATTATCTCCGCATGCTCCCACGTTCCAGACTACTCCACACAGTCCACCATACAAATATGTTCCCAACTGTCTACTATACAAACATCCATCCCGCTGTACACAACTGTGACATAATCCCCACTGTAATTTACAAGGACGTACATCCCACTGTCCACAACAGAAAGTTTCTACACACTGTCCACCACAGGGACATCCTCCCAACTATCCACCCCAAGGAGGTCCTCCCACATAGTCCACCAAGGGATATCCTTCCCACTGTCCACAACACAGACATCTTCCCCAAAGTCCACCACATGGACGACCTTCCTACTGTCCACCACAGGGACGTCCTACCCCACAGTCCACCAGAATGTGGTCCTCCCCACTGTCCGCCATGAAGACATCCTCCTGTGCACAACAGGCATGTCCTCACCACTGTGCACCACAGGGACATACTTTGCATTGTCCACCACAGGGAAATCCATCCCACTGTCCACCAAAGTGACGTCTTCCCTGCTATCCAGCACAGGGGCATCCTTAGCACTGTCCACCACAGGGTAGTCCTCACCACTGTCCACCACAGGGATGTCCTTCCCACTGTTCACCAAAAGGATATCTTCCCCAATGTGCACAAAAGTAACATATTTTTACTGTACACAACAGGGATTTTCTTCCCACTATCCACATAGAGAGGTCCTCCCTGCTTTCCACTACAGGGACAGTCTTCCCACTGTCCAACATAGAACGTCCTTTCCACTGTCAACCACAGGTACATCCTCTCCACTGTCCTCCAGAGGGAAGTCCTTCCCATTGTTCACAACAGAGAGGTTTTTTCTGATGTCCACCACAGGGACATTCTTCCCACTGTCAACCACAGAGATGTCCTCCCTATTGTCCACCACAAGGATGTCCTCCCCAATTTAAACAGGGATGTCCTCCCCACTGTCCACCACAGAGACATCCTACCCATATCCACCACAGGGAGGTACTCCCCACAGTCCACCATAGGGATGTACTCTCCCTGTACACAAGATGGACATCCTTCCAATGTCCAAATAAAGAACATTATTCCAACAGCTTAGCACAGGGATGTCCTCCCCACTGTCCACTACAGGGATGATCTGCACACTGTCCACCACAGGGAGGTTCACCCAACTGTCCACCACAGGGATTTCTTCTCCACTGTCCATCAAAGAGAGGTCCTCCCCACTGTCCACCACAGGGATGTCCACCTGTGTACCACAAGGACATCGATAAAACTGTCCACCACAGGGTCATCTTCACCCATGTCCAGCACAGTGACGTCCTTCCCACTGTTCACTACAGGGACATCCTCCTGTGCATAACAGGGACATCCTAAACAATGTTTACCTCAGGCACATCCTTTCCACTCTCCACCACAGGGATAACCTCCCCAATGTTCACTACAGAGTGGACCTCCGCACAGTCCACCACATGTACGTCTTTCCCACTGTCCACCAAAGAAACATCCTCCTCACTTTGCACCACAGGGACATCCTCATATGCACAACAGGGACATCCTCACAACTGTAAAAGATAGGAATATTCTTTTCACTGTCCACAACAGAGATGTCCTTTCCATTGTAGACCACAGAGATGTCCTCCCTGCTGTCCACCACAGGAACATTCTTCCCAATTTCTACCACAGAATAGTCCTCCCCACTGTGCACCAAAGGAATGCCCTCCCCATATTCTGCCATAGAGACATCCATCCCATTGTCCAAACATAAATGTCCTCCCCACTGTCCACAACAGGCAGGTCCTCCCAACTGTCCACCACAGGGATGTCCTTTCCTCGATCCACCAAACAGATGATCTTCTCACTGTCCACCACAGGGACGACCTTCTGTGTACTACAAAGACGTCTTTACCACTATCCACAATATGGTTTTCCTCAACTGTATGCACTACAGGGAAGTCCTCACCATTGTCCACCTTGCGAATATCCTCCGCACTGTAAGCCACAGGGACATCCTATCCACTGTCCACCACAGGGAGGTCCTCCCCTCTGTCCACCATAGGGACATCCTTCTGCCTCTCCACCACAGTGATGTACTTCCCACTGTCCTCCAAAGGGACATCCTTCCCACTGTTGACCACAAAAACGTCATTTCAATGGTCCACCACAGGGAAGTTCTCTTAACTGTCCACCACAGGGATGTCCTTCCCACTGTACACCACAGGGACACTTTCCTGTGCACAACAGGTATTTCATAACCACTGTCCACCACAGAGATGTCTTCTGCACTCCTTACTACAAGTACAATCTTCTCACTGTCCACCAAAGGAACATTCTCTTGTGGAGAACCGGAGCGTTGCCCTTACTGTCCACAAGGCTGTCATCCACACTGTCCACCACAGTGAAATCCTCTCAACTCTCCAACACAGGGACAACCTCCCAACTGTCCAAAACACAGATATCCTCCCAACTATCAAACACAATGAAGTCCTTCCCACTGTAAACAACAGGGACATCCTCCCCACTGTGCACCACAGGGACATGTTCCTGTGCACAACAGGGATGTCCTAACCACTGTTCACCACAGAGATGTCCTCTGCACTCTCCACCATATGGACATCCTTCCAACTATGCACCACAGAAACATTCTCCAGTGCACCACAGTAACAACCAGCCCACTCTCCATCACAGTGAAATCCTTCCCACTGTCCAACACTGGGATGTTCTCCGCACTGTCTAGAACAGGGATGTCCTTCCAACTATTCACACCAGAAAGGTCCTCCCTGCTGTCCACCAAGAGTACGTTCTTCCCACTGTCCACCACAGTGATATCCTCTCCTCAGATCATAACAGGGATGTCCTTCCCACTGTCCACAAAGGGAGTGTCGCTACCCACGTCTGACCCGCGGAATAAGGCAACGGCAACTGTGTTCTTCTTCAAGCGGTTTATTCAGCTATCCCTGTACAGCTCTCTCTTTCTCTTCTCTCCTCCCCAGCTTACACAGCCCCTTATATGCATTGCCTTGATCCTATCAGCAGCTGCCACAAAGTCACTAATTGGCCACTCTCAATCACGCGAGGTGGGGTGATAGGGTAACCACACCTCTCAGCACATACAACTCCATATATGTAGTTGTCTTTTCTCTCAAGCAATGCCTATGCCAAGTGCCACTTTGTAATGGTGAGAGTGGAGCCACTTCCCACAAGGGAGGTCCTCCCCACTGTCCAACAGAGGCACATCCTTCCCATTGTACACCAAAAGAGGTCTTTCCCAATGTCCAACACAGGAACATCCTTCCCACTGTCCACAACATATATGTCCTTCGCATGGTCCAGCACAGGGACCTAATTCCCACTGTCCACCACAGGGAAGTCCTCTACCGTCCACCACAGAAATGTCCTTTCCACTGTCCACCATATTGACGTGTTCCACACTGTCCACATCAAACTTGTACATCCCATTGTCCACCAGAGAAACGTTTTTAAGACTGACCACCAAGGGAGTTACTCCTAACTGTCCACCACAGGGACGTCCTTTCCACTGTTCACCAAAGAGATATCCTTCCCACTGTCCACTACAGGGCATCCTCCTGTGTACCACAAGGACATCCTTACCACTGTTCACAACATGGTTGTCCTCACCAATATCCACTATAGGGACGTCCTCACCACTGTCCAAAACAGGGATTTCATCTCCACAATCAAACACAGTGAAGTCTTTCCCACTGTAAGCAACAGGGACATCATCCCCACGGGGCACAACAGGGATGTCCTAACCAATGTCCACCACAGCGATGTTCTCCGTACTCTCCACCATATGGACATCCTTCTGAATATGTACCACAAGGATGTTCTCCAGTACAACACAGTAACATCCTCCCCACTGTCCAACACAAGAAAGTCTTTCCCAATGTCCACAACAGGGATGTCCTTCCCACAGTCCAACACATGTATGTCCTTCCAATGTCCATCACAGGTACATCTTTCCCACGATCCACCAAAGGGAAGTTCTCTCTACTGTCCACCACAGGGATGTCCTTTCCACAGTTCACCACAGGGATATCCTCCGCACTGTCCACAACAGGCATGTCCTTTTCGTTCTCCACCACAGTTACCTCCCTCCAAATGTCCACCAGAGGGAATTCCTCTCCACTGTCCATCAAAGTGATGTCCTGTGCACTGTGCACTACAGGGATGTCCACAGCACTGTCCACAACAGGCATGTTCTTCCCACAGTCCACCACAGAAAAGTACACCCGGCTTTCCAGAACAGGAACATACTTCCTAATGTCCACCTCAATGATGTCCTTTCCTCTGTCCACCACAAGGACATCCTTCCCACTGTCCACCACAGGGTGGTCCTCTCCACTGTCCACCAGAGGGAAATGCTTGCCACTGTAGAATACATGGAGGCCCTTTCCAATGTCCAAAAGAGGTACGTCCTTCCCACATTCCACAAAATAAATGTCCTTCCCACTCTCCACAACAGGGAACTTCTTCTCACTGATCACCACAGAGTATTCCTCTTTACTATCCACCACAGGGATGTCCTTACCACTGTCCACCTTAGTGATGACCTCCCCTCTCTCCACCACAGGGACATCCTTCCCACTGTCCACAACAGGGAGTTTCTCCACAATGTCCACCAAAGTGACATTCTTCCTACTGTTCACCACAAGAGGGCATTTCCCAATGTCCAAAACATGGACGTCCTTCCCACAGCCCACAACATATATGTCCTTCCAATGTCTAACACAGGGACCTCCTTTTCACTGTCCACCAAAGGGAAGTCCTCTCTACTGTCCACCACAGGTATGTCCTTTCCACTGTCCATTTCAGTGATGTCCTCTGCCCTGTCCGTAACAGGCATGTCCTCCCCACTCTCCACCGCAGCAAGGTTCATCCTGCTGTCCACAACAGGAACATACTTCCCAATATCCACTAAATGATGTCCTCTACTCTGTCCACCACAGAAACGTTATTCTCACTGTCCAACATATTGTGTTCCTTCCCACTGTCCATAAGAGGGACATGCTTCCCACTGTCCACCACACGGAGATCCTCACCAATGTCCACAACATGTGCGTCCTTCCCCAATCCACAACATAAATGCCCTCCCCACTGTCCAATTAATGGACCTTCTTCCCATTGTTTACCACAGAAAGGTCCTCTCTACTGTCCACCACAGGGATGTCCTTAACACTGTCCTCCTAAGTGATGTCCTCCCCTCTGTCCAAAAGAGGGACATTCTTCCCACAGTTCACTACAAGGAGGACTTTCCCAATGTCCACAACAGAGATGTTCTTCCCACAGTCCAAAACATAAATATCTTTCCCACTGTCCACCACAGGGACCTCTTTCCCACTGTCCACCACAGTGAGGTCCTCTCTACTGTCCATCAAAGTGGTGTCCTTTCCACTGTCTACCGAGGGACGTCCTCCCTACTGACCACAACAGGGATGTTGTTCCACTGTCCACCAAAGGGACGTACTCTCCAATGTCCACCACAGGAATGTACTACCCGCTGTCCACCACAGGGACATCCTACCCACTGTCTACAACAGGGAGGTCCCCTCCAATCTCCACCACAGTTAGGTCCTCTCCACTGTTCACCACTGTGATGTCCTTTCCAATTTCAACCATGAGAAGGTCCTCTCCACTCTCCACCACTTCACAGTTCACCACAGGGACATCCTTCCCATTGTCCACAACAGAGACGTACTTTCCACTGTCAACCACAGAAACATCCTCATCACTGTCTATCACAGGGACATCTTTACAACTGTCCACCAAGAGAGGTCCTTTCTGCTGTCCACCACAGAAACGTCCTTCACACTGTCTACCACAGTAACGTTCTCTCAGTTGTCCAAAACAGAAATGTCTTCCCCACAGTCCACCACAGGGACGTCCTTCACACTGTCCACCACAGGGAAAACCTCCAGACTGTCTACAACTGTGATGTCCTTCCCATTGTCCACCACATGGACATCCTTTCACTGTTCACAAAAAGGACTTCCTTCCCACTGTTTACCACAGGGATGTGTTCCTATCTGTCCACCACAAAAATATGTTCCCAACTGTCCACTACAGAAACATTTATCCCACTGTTCATAACAGGGACATATTCCCCAATGTCCTCCACAAGGACGTCCAACCCACAGTCCACAAGAGCAAGGTCCTACCCACTGTCCACCACAGGGACATCCTCCCAACTATTAACCTCAAGGAGTTCCTCCCCCACAATCCTCCACAGGAATGTCCTTCTCCCTCTCCACCAAAGGGACATCCTTCCCACTGTCCACAATACAGAAATCTTCCCCACTGTCCACCACATGGACTTCCGTCCCACTGTACACCACAGGGACGTCCTACCCCACAGTCCACCAGAGTGTGGTCTTCCCCACTGTCCACCACAAGTACATCCTCCTGTGCACAAGAGGGATGTCCTCACCACTGTGCACCACAGAGACATACTTTGCATTGTCCACCACAGGGACATCATTTCCACTGTTCACCAAAGTGATGTCGTTCGAGCTGTCCACAACAGGGTCGTCCTCACCACTGTCCACCACAGGGATGTCCTTCCCACAGTTCACCAGAGGGGCATCTTACTCTCCACAACAGTGTCCATCACAGAATGGTCCTACCTGCTCTCCACCACAAGGACAGCCTTCCCACTATCCACCATAGAACCTCCTTTCCACTGTCCAACACAGGTACTTCCTCTCCACTGTCCACAAGAGGGACGTCCTTCCCATTGTATACCACAGAGAAGTCCTTTCCACTGCCCACCACGGGAACATTCTTCCCACCGTCCACCACATAGATATTCTCCCCACTGTACACCACAAGGATGTCCTCCCCACTTTAAAAAGGGATGTCCTCCCAACTGTCCACTACAGGGACATTCTACACACTGTCCACCACAGGGAGGTCCACACAACTGTCCACCACAGGGATTTCCTTCTCACTGTCCATCAGAGAGAGGCTCTCCACACTGTCCACCACAGGGATGTCCTCCTGTGTACCACACGGACATCCATAAAACTGTCCACCATAGGATCATCTTCACCAATGTCCAGTACTGTGACGTCCTTCCCACTGTTCACCATAGAGATATCCTCCTGTGCACCACATGACATCCTGACCTATGTGCACCACAGGGACATCCTTTCTACTGTCCACCACAGGGACATCCTCCCTAATGTTCACTACAGAGTGTACCTCCCCACAGTCCACCACATGGATGCCTTTCCCACTGTCCACCAAAAAAAACATCCTCCTCACTTTGCATCAAAGTGACATCCTCCTATGCACAAAAGGGACGTCCTCACAACTGTGCACCACAGGGATATTCTTTCCACTGTCAACAACAGAGATGTCCTTCCAACTGTAGACCACAGAGATGTCTTCCCTGCTTTCCACCTCAGGGACATTCTTCCCAATTTCCACCACAAAAAAAAAATGTCCTCCCCACATTCCAACACAGGGATGTCGTTTTTGCAGTGCACCAAACAGATGTCCTTCCTACAGTCCACCACATGGACATCCTCCTGTGTACTACAAGGACATCCTTATCACTGTCCACAACATGATTATCCTCAACAATATGCACTACAGGGAAGTCCTCACCGCTGTCCACCACAGGAATATCCTCCGCACTGTAAACCACAGGGACATCCTACCCACTGTCCACCACAGGGAACTCCTCCCCTCTGTCCACCACAGACACATCCTTCTGCCTGTCCACCAAGTGATGTCCTCCCCACTGTACTCCAAAGGGACGTCCTTCCCACTGTCGACCACAAGGACGTCATTTAATCGGTCCACCACAGGGAAGTCTTCTTCACTGTTCACAAAAGGGATGTCCTTCCCACTGTACACCACAGGGACGTCCTCCTGTGCACAACAGGAATTTCCTAACCACTGTCCATCATAGAGATGTACTCTGCACTCTCCACCATATGTACATCCTTCTGACTATGCACCACAGGGACATTCTCCAGTGCACCTCAGTAAAATCCTCCACACTGTCCATCACAGTGACATCCTTCCCACTGTACACCACCTGGATGTCCTCCCAACTGTATACAACAGGGATGTCCTACCCACTATTCAAAACAGAAAGTTCCTCCCTGCTGTTCACCACAGGGAAGTCCTTCCCTCTGTCATCCTCAATGATATCCTCCCCTCAGACAATGGCAGGGATTTTTTTTTTTACTGTCCACCATAGAGACGTCCTCCCCACTGTTCACCAGAGGGTCATCCTTCCCACTGTCCACCACAAGAAGGTCTTTCCCAATGTCCACAACACGGACGTGCTTCCCACATTCCACAACATATATGTTCTTCCCATGTCCAACAAAGGACCTACTTCCCACTGTCCACCACAGGGAAGTCCACGCTACTGTCCACCACATGAATGTCCTTTACACTGTCCATCACAGGTATGTCCTCGGCACTGTCCACAACAGGAATGTCCTTTTCACTCTCCACCAAAAGGACCTCATTCCCACTGTCCACAACAGATAATTCCTCTCTATTCTCCACCAGAGGCATGTCCTTCCAACTGTCCACCACAGAAAGGTACACCCTGCAGTCCACAACAGGAACATACTTCCTAATGTCCACCTCAATGATGTCCATTCCTCTGTCCACCACAGGGACGTCCTTCCCACTGTCCACCACATGGTGGTTTTTCCCACTGTCCATGGGAGGGACATGCTTCCCACTGTCCACCACACCGAGGTCCTTCCCAATGTCAACAAAATGGATGTTCTTCCCACAATACACAACATAAATGTCCTCCCCACTGTCCAACACATGGACCTTCTTCCCACTGTTCACCACAGAAAGGTCCACTCTACTGTCCACCACAGGGATGTCCTTAACACTGTCCAAACCAGTGTTATCCTCCCCACTGTCAAAAACAGGGAAGTCCTTCGCACTGTTGACCACAGAAAGGACCTCCCCACAGTCTACTACAATGATGTCCTTCCCACAGTCCATCTAAGGGACATCCTCTCCTCTATCCACAAGAGGGACATTCTTCCTACAGTAAACCACAAGGAGGTCTTTCCCAATGTCATCAAGAGATATGTTGTTCTCATAGTCAACAACATAAAAGTATTTCCCACTGTCCACCACAGGGACCTCCTTCCCACTGTACACCATAGGGAGGTCTTCTCTACTGTCCATGAAAGTGATGTCCTTTCCACTGTCCACCAAAGAAAGTTTTCCCCTTTGTCCACAGCAGGGATATTCTTTCCACTATCCACTACAGGGATGTCCTCCCCGGTGTCCACCACAGGGACTTCCTACCTACTGTCTACCACATGGAAATACTCCCCAATCTCCACCACAGGTAGCTCCTCTTTACAGTCCACCACAGGAATGTAATTTCAACTGTCCACCACAGAGACATCCTCCCTACTGTCCACCACAGGGTCATCCTTTCCACTGACCACCACAATGACGTCCTTCATATATTCCACAATTGAGAAGTCCTCACTGTTCTCTGCCAAAGGGATGTCATTCCCACTGTCCACCACAGGGACATCCTCCAAATCGTTCACACAGTGACATTGTTCACTACTGTGATATCCTACCCACTTTGCACAACAGGGACATTTTCCTGTGCACAACAGGGATATTCTCCCCACTGTGCACCACAGGGATATTCTCCTTTGCACACCAGGGATGTCAGCAACACTCTCCACCACAGAAATGCCATCTGCACACTCCATGACAGGGACATAATCCCCACTATCCACCAAAGTATTGCCTTTCTCATTATTCACCACAGGGATGTCATCCCAAATGTCAAACACAGAAAAGTCCTCTTTACTGTCCACCACAGGGATGTCCTTCCCCCTGTCCACCACAATGATGTCCTCCCCACTGTCCACCAGAGGGATAGCCTTCCCACTGTTCACACAAGGAGGTCCTTCCCAAAATCAACAACAGGGACTTTGTTAACACTGTCCACAACATAAATATTCTTCCTAAAGTCCACCAGAGTTTGTTTCTCTCTACTGTCCAACAGAGAGATGTACTTTCCACTGTTCACTAAAGGGACATTTTCCTTTTCACCAGAGAAACTTCCTCACCACTGTCCACCACAGATATGTCCTCATCACTGTCCATCACTGTGAAGTCCTTTCCACTTTTCACGATGAAGAATTCCTCTCCACTGTCCACCACAGAAACTTCCTATCCACTGTACACCACAGGGACGTCTTTCCCAATATATAAGACAGGCATGTCCTCACCACTGTCCACAAAGAGGCACGCTCTTTACACCATCCACCACAGAAACATCCTCATCACTGTCTATCACAAGGACATCTATACCTCTGTCCACCACAGTGAGGTGTTCCCTGCTGTCCACCACAGAAACAACCTTCACACTGCCCACTACAGTAATGTCCTCTCAGTTGTCCAAAACAGAAGCATCCTCCCCACTGTCCACCACAGTGACATCCTACTTACTGTCCACCATAGCAAGAACCTCCCCACTGTATACAGCAGGGACATCCTTCCCATTGTTCACCACATATACATCCTTTCACTGTCCACAAAAAGGACTTCCTTACCACTGTTTACCACAGGGACATTATCTTAACAGTCCACTACACAAATATGTTCCCAACTGTCCACTACAGAAACATCCATCCACTGTACACTACATGGACATACTCCCCACTGTCCTCCACAAGAATGTCCATCCAACTGTCCACCACAGAAAGGTCCTACCCAATGTCCACCACAGGGACATCCTCCCAACTGTCCACCCAAAGGAGTTCCTCCCCACAGTCCACCAGAGGAATGTCCTTCCCACTGTCCACCACATGGACGTCCTTCCCAGTATCCACCACAGGGACATCCTACCCTACAGTCCACCAGAGTGTGGTCCTCCCCACTGTCCACCACAAGGACATTGTCCTGGTCACATCAGGGATGTCCTTAACAATGTGCACCATAGGGACATACTTTGCATTGTCCACCACTGGGATGTCCTTCCCACTGTCCACCAAGGTGAGGTGCACCCTGCTGTCCACCTCAGGGGCATCCTTACCACTGTCCAACACAGCATCGTCCTCACGACTGTCTACCACAGGGATGTCCTTCCCACTGTTCAGAAGAGAGACATCTTCCCCAGTGTACCCAAAGGACATCCCTTTAGTGTCAACCACAGTGATGTCCTTCCCACTGTCCTCCAGAGAGAGGTTTTCCCTGCTCCCCACCACAGGGACAATCTTTTCTCTGTCTACCATAGAAATGTCCTTTACACTGTCTACCACAGGTACATCCTCTCCACTGTCCATCAGAGGGACATCCTTCCTATTTTACACCACAGAGAGGTCCTTTCTGATGTCCACTACAGGGACATTCTTCCCACTCTCCACCACAGAGATGTCCTCCTCACTGTACACCACAAGGATGTCCTCCCCACTTTAAACAGGGATGTCTTCCCCACTGTTCAACACAGAGACATCCTACCATGTCCACCACAGGGAGGTCCTCCCCACTGTCCAACATAGGGATGGATGTACTCCCTTTGTCCACAACATTGACATCCTTCCACTGTCCACAAAAAGGACATTATTCCCAAAGTTTAGCACAGGGTTGTCCTCCCCACTGTCCACTACAGGTGTTCTACACACTGTCCACCACAGGGAGTTCCACCCAACTGTCCACCACAGGGATTTCCTCCCCACTGTCCATCAGAGAGTGCCCTCCCCAATGTCCACCACAGGGATGTCCTCCTGTGTACCACAAGGACATCGATAAAACTGTCCACCACAGGGTCATCTTCACCAATGTCCAGCACAGTGACGTCCTTCCCACTTTTCACCACAGGGACGTCCTCCTGTGCACAACAGGTACATACTGACGAATGTGCACCACAGGGACAACATTTCCACTGTCCACTACAAGGACATCCTCCCCAATGTCCAATGTAGAGTGGACCTCCCCACAGTCCACCACATGGACGTCTTTCCCACTGTCCACCAAAGAATATCCTTCTCACTTTGCACCACAGGGACATCCTCCTATGCTCAACTGGGACGTCCTCACAACTGTGTACCACAGGAATATTCTTTCCACTGTCCACAACAGAGATTTCCTTCCCACTTTAAACCACAGAGATTTCCTACCTGCTGTACACCACAGGGACATTCATCCCACTTTCCACCATAGAAACGTCCTCTCAGCTGTCAACCAAAGGGATGTCCTCCAACATTCTGCCACAGACATGTCTATCCCACTGTCCAAAACAGAAATGTCCTGCCCACTGTCCACCACAGTGATGTCTTCACCAACTGTCCTCCACAGCAACGTCCTTTCCACGGTCCACCAAATAGGTTTCCCTCCCACAGTCCACCACAGGGACATCATCATGTGTACTACAAGGACATCCTTACCACTGTCCACACATGGTTGTCCTCAACAATATGCACTACAAAAAAGTCCTCACCGCCATCCACCACATGAATATCCTCTGCATTGTAAACAACAGAGACATCCTACCCACTCACCACCACAGGCAGTTCCTCCTGTCTGTCCATCACAGGGACATCCTTCTGCCTGTTTGCCACAGTGATGTCCTACCCACTGTCCTGCAAAGGGCTATCCTTCCCACAGTCGACCACAAGGACATTCATTTCAATATTCCTCCACAGGCAAGTCCTCTTCACTGTCACCACAGGGATGTCCTTACCACTGTACATTACAGAGACCTCCTGTGCACAACAGGAATATTCTTACCACTATCCACCCAGAGATGGCTTCTCCAGTCCCCACTACAAGGAAATCCTTCTCACTGTCCACCAAAGAGACATTCTCTTGTGCACCACATAAGCATTGTCCTTACTGTCCACAAGGCCATCATCCACACTGTCCACCACAGTGAAATCCTCTCAACTCTCCAACACAGGGACATCCTCCCAACTGGTCACAACATGGATGTCCTCCCAACTATCAAACACAGCCAAGTCCTTTCCACTGTAAACAGCAGGGACATCTTCCACACTGTGCACCACAGGGACTTTCCCTGTGCACAACAGGGATGTTCTAACCACTGTCCACCACAGAGATGTCCTCTGCACTATCCACCCATAGGATACTTTTCTAACTATGCAGCACAGGGACATTCTCTAGTGCACCACAGTAATATCCTCCCACTGTCCATCACAGTGAAATCCTACCCACAGTCCACCACTGCGATGTATTCCTCACTGTCACAACAGGGATGTCCTTTCCACTATTCACACCAGGAATGTCCTTCCCTGCTTCAAACCAAGAGGACGTCCTTCCCACTCTCCATCTCAGTAATATCCTCTCCTCAAGATCAAAACAGGTATGTTCTTCCACAGTCCACCACAAGGAGGGCCTACCCCACTGTCCACCAGAGGCACACCCTTCCACTAACCACCAAAACGAGGTCTTTACCAATGTCCACAACAGGGATGTCCTTCCAAGGTCCAAACATATATGTCCTTCCCACTGTACACCACAGGGAGCTTCTTCCCACTGTTCAACCACAGGGAAGTCCTCACTACTGTCCACCACAGGATGTCCTTCTCACTGTTCACCACATTGAAAATCCTCCTAACAGTACACAAAAACATATATACCCAATGTCCACCACAGAATTTAAATCTACACTGTCCAACACAGTGATGTCCTCCTCACTGTACACCTCAGGGACTTCTTCTGTGCATTAAAAGGGATTTTCTACTACTGTACACCCCAGAGATATCCTGAACTCCTCCAATACAAGCCACATACTTCTCACGTCCACCAAAGAGACATCTATTGTCCACCACAGGAACGTTGATTCTTACTGTCTACAAGTCATTAATCTGCACTGTCCACCACATGAAATCCTCTCAACTCTCCAAACACAGTGACATCCTCCCAAACTTGTCCCCAACAGGGATGTCACCCCAACTATCAAATATAGTGAAGTCCTTCACACTGTAAACAACAAGGACATCTTCCCTCTGGCACAACAGGATATCATAACCACTGTCCAACACGAGATATTCCTCCGCATTCTCCACCACATGGACATCCTTCTGACTATGCACCACAAGGACGTTCTTCAGTGCACCACAGTAACACCTCCCCACTGTCCACCACAGTGAAACTCCCCACTGTTCCCACCACAGGGATGTCCTCCCAACTATCTACAACAGGAATATCCTTCCCACAATTCAAAACAGAAATGTCCTCCCTGCTGTCCACCACGGGCATATCCCTTCCCTCTGTCCACCTCACTGTGATATTCTCCCCTCAGACGATAACAAGGAGTCCATCACCACTTTCCAACACAGGGAAGTCCTCCCAACTGTCCACAAGACGGACATCCTTCACCACTGTCCACCAAAAGGTCTTTTCCCAATCGTCACACAACAGGGAACATCCTTCCCACCGTCACACCATATATGTCCTTTCAATGTCCACCAAAAGGGACTCCTTCCCACTGTCCATGACAGAGACAGTCCTTTCAACTGTTCACCACAGGGATGTCCTC
>NC_133434.1:22026205-22094591 GCF_011762505.2 Arvicanthis niloticus
TGTCCACCACGGAGAAATCCTCCAAATTGTCTACCAGTGTCATCCTTTCACTTTCACCACTGGGACATCCTATAGTTTGCACAACAGGGACAGTTTCCTGTGCACAACAGGGATACCCTCACAACTGTGCAACACAGGGACATTCTCCTTTGCAAACCAGGCATGTCAGTAACAATCTCCACCCCAGAAATGTCCTCTGCACTCCCCAAGACAGGGATATCCACCCCAAAACCTACCAAAGAAATGTCTTTCCCACTATTCACCACAGGGATGTCTTCCCAAATGTCCAACACAAAAAAGTCCTCTTCTCTGTCCACCACAGTTCACCACAAGGAAGTCCTTCCCAATATCGACAACAGGGACTTCCTTTCCACTGTCCACAACATAAATGTTCTTCCCACAGTCTACTACAGTGTGTTTCTCTCTACTGTCCATCACAGAGATGTACTGTCCACTGTCCTCCAAAGCGATGTTTTCCTTTGCATCAGAAAAACTTCTTCACCACTGTCCACCACAGAAACTTCGTCACCACTGTCCACCACTGTGAAGTCCTTTCCACTTTCCACCATGAGGTGGTCCTCTCCAATGTCCACCACAGAAACATCCATTCCACTGCTCACCACAGGGACATACTTTCCACTGTCCAGCACAGAAACATCCTCATCACTGTCTATCAAAGGGACATCTTTACCAATGTCCACCACAGAGCAGTCCTCCCTGCTGTAAACCACAGGGACGTCCTTCACACTGTCCACTACAGTAATGTCCTCTCATTTGTCCAAAAGAGAAACGTCCTCCCTACAGTCCATCATGGGGACTTTCTATTTACTGTCCACCACAGGGAGTACTGCCCCATTGTCTACAACAGGGAAGTCCTTCCCATTGTCCACCACATGGACATCCTTTCGCTGTCACAAAAAAGACTTCATTTCCACTGTTTACCACAGGGACGTCTTCCTAACTGTCCACCACACAAATATGTTCCCAACTATCCCCTACAGAAATATCCATCCCACTGTACACAACAGGAACGTAATCCTCACTGTCCTCCACAATGACGTTCATCCCACTGTCCACAACAGGAAAATCCTCCAAACTGTCCACCCCAAGAAGTTACTCCCCCACAGTCCACAAGAGGAATGTCCTTCCCACTGTCATCCAAAGGGACATCCTTCCCACTGTCCACAACACAGATATCTTCCCCACTGTCCACCACAGGGATGTCCTACCCCACAGTCCACCAGAGTGTTGTCCTCCACACATCTCCACCACAAGGACATCCTCCTGTGCACAGGAGGGATGTCCTCACCACTGTGCATCACAGGGACATACTTTGAATTGTCCACCACAGGGATATCCTTCCCACTGTCCACCAAAGTGAGGTCCTCCCTGCTGTCCACCACAGGAGCATCCTTACCACTGCCACCACAGGCTCGTCCCCACAACTGTCCACCACAGGGATGTCCTTCCCACTCTTCACCAGATGGACATCTTCCCCAATGTGAACAAAAGTGACATCCTTTTACTGTCCACAACAGGGATGTCCTTCCCACTGTAAGCCACAAAGACATTCTACACACTGCCCTCCACAGGGACATCTTACCCATTGTCTAACACACGCACATCCTCCCCACTGACCACCAGAAAAACGTCCTTCATACAGTCCAATATAGAGAAGTCCTCCCTGTTTTCCACCAAAGGGACGTCCTTCCCACTGTCCACTAAAGGTACATCTTTCAACTGTCCACCACAGAGACATCCTCCCCACTGTCCACCACAGGGATATCCTCCCCACTGAGCATCACAAGGACGTTTTTCATACAGTCCACCATCGAGAAGTCCTCCCTGTTGTCCACCAAAGGGACGTCCTTCCCACTGTCCACCACAGGCTCATCCTCCAAAGTGTCCACCACAGTGACATCCTTTTCACTGTTCACCATTGAGACATCCTACCCAATTTGAACAACAGGGACATTTTCCTGTGCCCAACAGGGATACTCTCACCACTGTGCTCCACAGGGACATCCTCCTTTGCACACCAGTGATGTCAGCAACATGCTCCACCCCAGAGATGTACTATGCACTCTCCACAACAGGGACATCCTCCCCACTATCCAACAAAGAAACGTCCTCGCTATTCACCACAGGGATGTCATCCCAAATGTTCAACACAGAAAATTCCTCTTCACTGTCCACCACAGGGATGGTCTTCCCCCTGTCCACCACAGGGATGTCCTCCCCACTGTCCACCAGAGGGATATCCTTCCCACTGTTCACCACAAGGAGGTCCTTCCCAATATCGATAACAGGAAATTCCTTCCCACTGTTCAAAACACAAATGTTCTTCCCACTGTCCACCACAGAGAAACACAGTGTGTTTCTCTCTACTGTCCACCACAGAGATGTATTTTCCACTGTCCACCACAGGGATGTCCACAGCACTGTCCACCACTGTGATGTCCTTTTCACTTTTCACCATTCACTTTTCACTGTGATGTCCATTTCACTTTTCACTTTCTTCACTGTCCACAACAGAAACATCCTTTCCACTGTTCCTCACATTGACCTCCTTCCCGCTGTACACCACAGGGAAGTCCTCTCTACTGTCCACCACAGGGATGTTCTTTCCACTGTTCACCACAGAGATGTCCTCCGCCCAGTCTACAACAGGCATGTCCTTTCCATGGTCCACCACAGGGACCTTCTACCCACTGTTAACCACAAGGATGTCCTCTCTACTGTCCACCACAGTGATGTCCTTCTTACTGTTCACCACAACAAGGTCTTTCCCAATGTCCACAACAGGGACATCCTTCCCACAGTCCACAACATATATGTCCTTCCAATGTCCAACACAGTGACCTCCTTCTCACTGTCCACCACAGGGAAGTCCTCTTTACTGTCAACCACAGGTATGTCCTTTCCACAGTCCACCACAGGGATGTTTTCCGACCTGTCCACAATAGGCATGTCCTTGCCATGGTCCACCACAGGGACCTCCTTCCCACTGGCAACCAAAGGGAAGTCCTCTCTACTGTCCACCACATAGATGTGCTTTCCACTGTTCACCCCAGGTATGTCCTCCGCACTGTTCACAAAAGTCATGTCCTTTCATTCTCCACCGCAGTGACATCCTTCCCACTGTCCACCACAGGGAAGTCCTCTCTACTGTCCACCACAGTGATGTCCTTTCCATTCTCCACCACAGGGATGTCCACAGCACTGTCCACAACAGTCATGTCCTTCCCACTGTCCACCAGAGAAAGGTACACCCTGCTGTCCACAACAGGAACATACTTCCTAATCTTCACCCCAATGATGTCCTTTCCCCTATCCACCACAGGGACGTCCTTCACACTGTCCACCACATGGTGGTCCTCCCCACTGTCCACCAGAGGGACATGTTTGCCAAAGTAGAACACACGGAGTATTTTCCCAATGTCCACAACATGTACGTTCTTCCCACAATCCACAACATATATGTCCTTCCCACTCTCCACCAAAGGGACCTTCTTCCCACTCTTCACAACAGAGAGGTCCTCTCTACTCTCCACCACAGGGATGTCCTTACCACTGTCCACCTAAGTGAAGACATTCCCCTCTCCACCACAAAGACAACCTCCCCACTGTCAACCACAGGGATGTCCTCCCCAATATCCACCAGAGGGACATAGTTCCCAGTATTCACCACTAGGAGGTTTTTCCCAATGCCCACAACAGAAACATCCTTCCGAAGTCCACAACATATATGACCTTCCAATGTCCACCACAGGGATATCCTTCTCACTGTCCACCACAGGGAAGTCCTCTCTACTGTCCAACACAGGAATGTGCTTGACCCTGTCCACAACAGGCATGTACTTTCTATGGTCCACCACAGGGACCTCCTCCCCACTGTCTACCACAGCTAGGTCCTATCTACTGTCCACCACAGGTATGTCCTTTCCACTGTCCACCAAAGGGACGTCCTCTGCACTGTCAACAACAGGCATGTCCTTCCTACTGTCTACCACAGAAAGGTACACGCTGCTGTCCACAACAGGAACGTACTTCACAATGTCCACTAAATGAAGTCCTCTGCTATGTCCACCACAGAGATGTCCTTCCCACTGTCCACCACATTGTGTTTCTCCCCACTGCCCATGAGAGGGACATGCTTCCCACTGTTCACCACACGGAGGGTTTTCCCTATGTCCACAACATGGACGTCCTTCCCACAATCCGCAACATAAATGTCCTCCCCACTGTCCAATACATGGACTGTCTTCCCACTGTACACCAGAGAAAGGTTCTCTCTACTGTAAACCTCAGGGCTGTCCTTACCACTGACCAAACCTGTGACATCTTCCACACTGTCCAAAACAGGGATGTAATTCCCACTGTCCACCACATAAAGGTCCTCCCCACTGTCCACCACAGGGATGTCCTTCCCACTGCCCACCTAAGTTATGTCCTCCCCTCTGCCCACAAGAGGGACATTCTTCCCACAGTTCACCACAAGGAGGTCTTTCCCAATGTCCACAACAGAGATGTTATTCCCACTGTACACAACAAAAATATCCTTTCCACTGTCCACCACAGGGACACACTACCCACTGTCTACCACAGTGACGTCCTCTTTACTGTCCATCAAATGATGTCCTTTCCACTGTCCACCACAGGGATGTCCTCCCCACTGTCTACAACAGGGATGTTCTTCTACTGTCCACAAAAGGGACGTCATCTCCACTGTCCACCACAGGAATGTACTACCCACTGTCTACCATAGGGATGTCCTACCCACTGTCTACCACAGGGATGTCCTCCCCAATCTCCACCAGAGTTAAGTCCTCTCCACTGTCCACCACAGTGTTGTCATTTGCACTGTCCAACACAGAAATATTCTACCCACTGACAAAAACAGGTATGTCCTTCCCACTGTACACCACAGAGACTTTCTACCCACTGCCCTCCACAGGGACATTCTACCCACTGTCTAAAACAAGAATGTCCTTCCCACTGTCCACCAAAGGGACGTTCTTCGCACTGTCCTCCAAAGGTATATTTTTCAACTGTCCAACACAGAGACATCCTCCCCACTGTCCACCACAAGGACATCCTAGCCACTGACCACCACAAGGACATCCTTCATACAGTCCACCATTAAGAAGTCCCTCCTGTTGTCCATCAAAGGGATGTCCTTCCAACTGTCCACCACAGGGACATCCTCCAAATTGTCCACCTCAGTGATATCATTTTCACTGTTCACCACTGGGACATCCTACCCACATTGCACAACAGGGACATTTTCCTGTGCACAACAGGGATATCCTCACCACTCTGCACCACAGGGACATACTCCTTTGCACACCAGAGATGTCAGCACCACTCTCCATCCCAGAGATGTCCTCTGCACTTGCCACAACAAGGACATCCACCCCATTATCCACCAAAGAAACGTCTTTCCCACAATTCACCACAGGGATGTCATCCCAAATGTCCAACAAAGAAAAGTCCTCTTCACTGTCCACCACAGGGATGTCCTACCCACTGTCCACCAGAGGGATATTTTTCTCACTATTCACCACAAGGAGGTTTTTCCCAATATCAATAACAGGAACTACCTTCCCACTGTACACAACATAAACATTCTTCCCACTGTCCACCACAATGTGTTTCTCTCTACTGTCCACCACAGAGATGCACTTTTCACTGTCCACCAAACGGATGTTTTCCTTTGCACCAGAGAAACTTCCCCACAACTGTCCTCCACAGAAACGTCCTCACCACTGTCCACCACTGTGATGTCCTTTCCACTTTCCACCATGAGGAGGTTCTTTCCACTGTCCACCTCAGTGATATCCTCTCCTCAGATCATATGAGGGATGTCCTTCCCACTGTCCACCACAAGGAGGTCCTCCCCACATTCCACCAGATGCACACCCTTCCCACTGTCCTCCACAAAGAAGTCTTTCCCAATGTCCACAACAGGGACATCCTTCCTATTGTCCACAACATATATGTCCTTCCCACTGTCCACCACAAGGAGCTCCTTCCCACTGTCAACCACAGGGAAGTCCTCTCTACTGTCCACCACATTGATGTCCTCTACACTGTCCACAACAAACATGTACATCTCATTGTCCACAACAGAAACGTCCTCTCCACTCTCCACCACAGGGAGGTTTTCCCAACAGTCCAGCACAGGAACGTGCTTTCCACTGTTCGACAAAGAGATGTCTTTCCCACTGTCCACCAGAGGGACATCCTCCTGTGTACCACAAGGACATCCTTACCACTGTCAAAACCATGGTTGTCCTCACCAATGTCCACTACAGGGGCGTCCTCCCCACTGTCCACAACATGAATATCATACACACTGTAAACCACAGGGATATGCTACACATTGTCCACCACAGGGAGGTCCGCCATTCTGTCCACAACAGGAACATCCTTCTGCCTGTCTACCACAGTGATGTCCTCCCCACTGTATACCTAAGGGACATCCTTCTATGAACAACAGGTATGTTCTTACCAATGTACACCCCAGAGTTTTCCTCTGCACTCCCCACTACAAGGACATCCTTCTCACTGTCCACCAAAGAGAAATTCTCTTGTGTACCAAAGGAACTTTGACCAAACCAGTGACATCCTCCACACTGTCCACAACAGGGATATCATTCCCACTGTCCACCACAGAAAGGTCCTCCCCACTGTCCACCACAGGGATGTCCTTCCTACTGTCAAACTAAGTTACGTCCTTTCCTCTGTCCACAAGAGGGACATTCTTCCCACAGTTCAACACAAGGTCTTTCCCAATGTCCACAACAGAGATGTTCTTCCCACAGTCCACAACATAAATGTCCTTCCCATTGTCCACAACAGGGACCTCCTTCTCACTGTCAACCACAGGGAGGTCCTCTCTAATGTCCATCCACGTGATGTCATTTCCACTGTCCAACAAAGGGATGTCTTCCCACTGTCCAAACAGGGATGTTCTTTCCATGGTCCATTACAGCGACATCCTTCCCAGTGTCCACCACAGGGACGGCCTACCCACTCTCTACAACAGGGAGGTCCTCCCCAATCTCCACCACAGGTAGGTCTTCTCCACTGTCCACCACAGGGTCATGATTTCAACTGTCCACCACAGAAATATTCTCCCAACTGTCCACAACAGGGATGTCCTTCCCACTGTCCACCACAGAGACGTTCTTCTCACTGATCTCCACAGGGAAATCTTATCCACTGTCTACCACAGGGATGTCCTTCCCCCTATCCACCAGAGGGATATCCTTCCCAGTGTTCACCACAAGGGGGTCCTTCCTAATATCAACAACAAAGACTTCCTTCCCACTGTGCACAACCTAAATTTTCTTCCCACTGTTCACCACAGTGTGTTTCTCTCTACTGTCCACCACAGAGATGTACTTTCCACTGTCCACCAAAGGGACATTTTCTTTTGCACCGGAGAAACTTCCTCACCACTCTCCACCACAGGAACATCCTCACCACTGTCCACCACTGTGACGTCCTTTCCACTTTCCACCATGAGGAGGTCCTCTCCACTGTCCAACACAGTCCTTTACACTCCTCACCACAGGGACTTCCTTCCCAATATCCAAAACAGTGAGGTCCTCACTTCTTTACACTACAGGGACGTCCTTTCCACTGTCCACCACAGAAATATCTTCATCACTGTCTATCACAGGGACAACTTTACCACTGTTCACCACAGAGAGGTCCTCTCTGCTGTCCACCACGGGGACATCCTTCACACTGTCCACCACTCGAATGTCCTCTCAGTTAGCCAAAACAGAAACGTCCTCCCCCACTGTCCACCACAGGGACATCCTACTTACTGTCCACCACAGAGATGACCTCCCCACTGTCTACAACACAGACGTACTTCCCATTGTCCACCACATGAACATTTTTTCCCTGGCCACAAAAAATTCCTTCCCACTGCTTACCACAGGAACATCTTCCTAACTGTCCACCACACAAATATGTTCCCAACTGTCCACTATAGAAACATCCATTCCAATGTACACAACAGGGACATACTCCTCACTGTCTTCCACAAGGATGTCCATCTAACTGTCCACCCCAAGGAATTCCTCCCTACAGTCCACCACAGGTACGTCCTTTCCACTGTCCACCAAAAAGACATCTTTCCCACTTTCCACAACACGGACATCTTCCACACTGTCTACCACATGGACATCCTGACCACTGTGCACCACAGGGACATCCTACCCCATAGTCCACCAGAGTGTGGTCCTCCTCACTGTCCACCACATGGACATCCTCCTATGCACAACAGGGATGTCATCACCACTGGGCACCACAGGGACATACTTTCTTTGTTCACCACAGAGACATCCTTCCCACTGTCCACCAAAGTGATGTCCTCCCTGATGTCCACCACAAAGGCATCCTCACCACAGTCCACCACAGGGTTTTCCTCCTCACTGTATAATATAAAGAAGTACTCACCACTGTACACCTGAGGTATGTCCTCTTTATTTACCACCACAAATCCTTTCTCCCCAGTGACCACCAGAAGAACATACACAACACTCTCCACAAGAGGGACATCCTACCCACTCTCCACCACAGAAACATCTTCCCCACTATCGACTACAGGGATGTCCTTACCACTGTTTACCACAGAAAAGTCCTCTCCACTGTCCACCACAGGCATGTCCACCACACTCTACACCACAGGCAGGTCCTCTCCATGGTCCACGCCCAAAATATCTAATTTACTGTCCACCACAGAAATCTCCTCATCACTGTCCATCATGGGACATCTTTCACGTTGTCAACCACAGAGACATCCTCCCTGCTGTCCACTACAGGGATGTCCTTCACACTGTCCACAACAGTAACATCCTCCCCACTGTCCAAACTGGGATGTCCTCCCCAGTGTCCACCACATGGACATCCTTCCCACTGTCCAAAACAGGGAGGTCCTTCATACTGCAAATTAAAGAAGGGTCCTCCCAGCTGTCCACCACAGGGACATCCTTCTCACTGTTCACCACAAGGACATCCTCCCCACTCTGCACCACAGGGACATCCTCCCATGCACAACAGTGATGTCTTCACCCTTGTGCACCACAGGAACATTTTACGTGTGCACACCAGGGATGTCCTCACCACTGTCTACCCCAGAGATGTTCTCCACACACTACACGGCAGGGACATCATTCCCAATGTCCATCAATGGGACATTCTCCTTTGCACCATAGAAACGTCCTCACCACTCTCCACCACAAGACATCCTCTCCACTGTCCACCACAGGGACATACTCCCCACTGTCCACCAAAAAGAAGTCCTCTCCACTGTCCACAACAGGGACATCCTTTCAACTATCCACCACAGGGATGTCCTATCCACTGTCCACTAGAAAGACGTCCATCCAACAGCCTACCACAGGTACATGCTCCCCAATGCCTACCAAAGGGACGTCCACCCCACTGTGCACCACAGGGATGTTTTCCACCGAGTCTAACACAGGGGCATCCTCACCAATGTTCACCACAGAGACATCCTTCCTACTGTCCACCACGGGGATGTCCTCCCCACTGTCCACAACATGGATGTCCTTCCCATTGTAAACCAAAGAAATGTCCTTCCCACAGTCCACCACAGGGATGTCCTTCCAACTGTTGACTACATGGACATTCACCCCAATGTCCACCAAAGTGAAGTCCTCCCCACCTTCCACCACAGGGAGGTTTTCCCAATAGTCCACCAAGGGAGGTCCTCCACAGTGTAATCCACAGAGATGTCCTCCTCAGTGTGCACTACAGTGAAGTACTCACCACAATCTACCACAAGGATATACTTCCCACTGACCAACTCAGTGACTACATCCCCTCTTTCCATCACAGGGGCATTCTACCCAATGTCCACCACAGAAAGTTTCTCCCTGCTGTCCACCACAGGGCCATCCTTACCACTATTTCCCACAGGGTCATCCTCACCAATGTCCACCACAGGGAAATCCTTACCCCTGTTCACCACAAGAACATCCTTTCCACTGTGCACCACAGGGACATTCTTCTGTGCATAACAGAAATATTCTTACCACTGACAATTGCAGAGATATACTCTGCACTCTCCACTACAGGGAAATCCTTCTGACTGTCCATCCAAAGAAACGTTTTCTTGTACACCACATGAACCTCCTCCTTACTGTCCACAAGGACATCATACCCACTATCCATCACAGTGAAATTTTCTCACCCTGTCTAGAACAGAGATATCTTCCTGCAGTCCAACACAGGGATTTCCTCCCAACTGTCAAACACAGGGACATCCTACTGTAATTGACAGGGATATCCTCCCCACTGCGCACCACAGGGACATCCTGCTGTGCACAAAAGAGAAATCCTCACTAATGTGTACCACAGGGATATCTTCGTGTGCACACCATAGACGTCCTCACCACTGTCCACCCCAGAGATGTCTTTTGCACTCTCCAAAACAGGGACATCATTACCTTGGTCCATCAAAATAACGTTTTCCTGTGCACCACAGAAATGTCCGCAACACTGTCCACCACAGGGATGTCCTCATCACGGTCCAGCACAGTGATGTCCTTATCACTGTCCACCACAGGGACATCCTCCACACTGTTCACCACAGGAACGTCATTCTGACTGTCCACCACAGGGATGTCCTCCCTACTCTCCACAAAAAGAACTCCTTCCCACTGTCCACCACAGGGATGTCATCCCAACTGTCCAACACAGAGAGTTCCTCTTCACTGTCCTCCTCTATCTCCTCTTCACTGTCTCTGCTCTATCTGGATGACCTTCTGTCTTCTCCTCTCTGGATGTCCTTCTGTTGTCTCCTTTCTCTCGATTCCCTTCTGTTCTCCCCTCTCTCTAGATGCCCTTCTGTCTTCTTCTCTCTCTGGATGCTCTTCTGTTCTATCATCTCTCTGGATGCCCTTGAGTCCTCTCCTCTCCCTGGATGCCTTTCTGTTCTTTCTTCTCTCAGTATGCCCTTCTGTTCTCTCCTCCCTCCAGATGCCCTTCTGTTCTCTCCTCTCTATGGAGGCCCTTCTGTCATCTCCTCTCTCTGTATGCCCTTCGGTCTTCTCCTTTCTCTGGATGCCCTTCTGTTCTCTCCTCTCGCTGGATGGCCTTCTGTCCTCTAATCTCTCTGGATGTACTTCTGTCCTCTTCTCTCTCTGAATTCCCTTCTTTCCTCTACTCTCTCTGGATGCCCTTCTGGCTTCTCCTCTCTCTGGATGCCATTCTGTCATCTCCTCTCTCCGGATTCCCTTCTGTCCTCTTCTCTCTCTGTATCCCCTTCTGTCTTCTCCTCTCTCTGGATGCCTTTCTTTTCTCTTCTCTTTGGATGCCCTTCTGTTCTCCCCTCTCTCTAGATGCCCTTCTGTCCTCTCGTCTCTCTAGATGACCTTCTGTCCTCTCCTTTCTTGGATGCCCTTCTGTCCTCATCTCTTTCTGGATTCCCTTCTGTCCTCTAATCTCTCTGGTTGCCTTTCTGTTTTCTCCTCTCTATGGAGGCTCTCCTGTACTCTCAACGCTCTGGATGCCCTTCTGTATTCTCCTCTCTCTGGATGACCTTTGTCTTCTCAGGTCTCTGGATGCCCTTCTGTACTATCCTTTCTCTGAATGCCCTTCTGTCTTCTCCTCTCTCTGGAAGCTCTTCTGTCCACTCCTCTCTCTCGATGCCCTTCTGTTTTCTTCACTCTCTGGAAGCCCTTCTGTTCTCTCCTCTCTATGTAGGTCCTTCTGTCCTCTCCTCTCTCTGGATGCCCTTCGGTTTTCTCCTTTCTCTGGATACCCTTCTGTACTTTTCTCTCTGGATTCCCTTCTTTCCTCTTCTCTCTCTGGATGCCCTTCTGTCTTTTCTTCTCTCTAGATGCCCTTCAGTTCTCTCCTCTCTCCGGATTCCCTTCTGTCCTCTCCTCTCCCTGTATGCTCTTCTGTCTTCTCCTCCTCTGAATGACCTTCTGTTTTCTCCTCTCTCTGGATGCCCTTCAGTTCTCTCCTCTAACTGGATGCCCATCTGTCTTCTCCTCTCTCTGGATGCCCTTCTTTTTTCACCTTTCTTGGATGCCCTTCTGTCTTCTTCTCTCTCTACATGCCCTTCTGTTCTCTCCTATCTCTGGAAGCCCTTCTCTACTCTCCTCACTCTGAATGCCCTTCTGTATTGTCATTTCTATGGATGACCATCTGTTCTCTCCTCTCTGGAAGCCCTTCTGTCTTCTCCTCTCTTCGGATGCCCTTCTGTCTTCCCCTCCCTCTGGATGTCCTTCTGATCTCTCCACTCACCGGATGCTCTTCTGTCCAGTCATCTCTCTGGATGCCCGTCTGTCTTCTCCTCTCTCTGGATGCCCTTTTGTTTTCACCTATCTATGGATGCCCTTCTGTCTTCTCGTCTCTTTACATGCATTTCTGTTCTCTCAACTCTCTGGATGCCCTTCTGTCTTCTCTACACTCTGGATGCTCTTCTGTTCTCCCTTTTCTCTGGAGTCCATTCTGATCTCTTCTCTATTTGGATGCCCTTCTATCCTCTCCTCTATCTGGATTCTCTTCTGTCCTCTCCTCTCTTTCGTTGCCCTTCTGTACTCTTCTCACTATAGATGCTCTCCTTTACTCTCATCTCTCTGGATGCCCTTCTTTCTTCTCCTCTCTCTGGATGTCCTTCTGTTCTCTCGTCTCTCTGGAGGCCTGTATTTACTCTCTTCTCTCTGGATGCCCTTCTGTTATAACCTCTCTCGGGATGCCCTCATGTCTTCTCCTGTCTCCGGATGTTCTCTGTACTATCCTCTATCTGGATGCCCTTCTGTTCTCTCCTCTCTCCGGATGCCCTTCTGTTCTCTCCTATCTCTGGATGTCCTTCTGTGCTCTCCTCTCTCTGGACGCCCTTCTATTCTCTCCTCTTTTGGGATTCCCTTTTGCCCTCTCATATCTCTGTTTGCCCTTCTGTTCTCTTCTCTCTATGAATGCTCTCCTGATCTCTCATCTTTCTGAATGCCCTTCTGTTCTCTCCTCTCTCTGGATGCCCTCGGTTTTCTTCCTTCTATGGTGCCCCTCTGTTCTCTTCTATCTCTGGATGATCTTCTGTTTCCTCCACTCTCTAGATGCCCTTGTGTTCTATCCTCATCTGGATGTTTTACTGTCTTCTCCTCCCCGGTATGCCATTCTGTCCTCTCCTCTCACTCAATGCCCTTCTGTCTTCTCCTCTCTTTGGATGCCCTTCTGTTCTCTCCTCTGACTGCATGACCTTCTTTGCTCCTCCCTCTGCAAGCTCTTCTGTTCTCTCCTCTGTCTGGATGCCCTTCTGTCCTCTCCTTTCTCTCGATGCCCTTCTGTCTTCTCCTCTCTGTGGATGCCCTTCTGTTCTCTCCTCTATCAGGATGACTTTCATCCTGATCCTTTCTCTTGATGCACTTCTCTTCTCACCTCTCTCTGGATGGTTTTCTGTTCTCTCCCCTCTCAGGATGCCCTTCTGTCCTCCCTCTCTCCAGATGCCCTTCTATTCTCTCCTCTCTCCAGATATCCTTCTGTCCTCTCCTCTCTCCGTATGCCCTTCTGTCTTTTCATCTCTCTGGATTACATTCTGTTCTCTCCTCTATCTGGATGCCCTTCTGTCTTCTCTTCTCTCTGGATGCCCTTCTGTTTTTTTCTCCCTCTGGATGACCTTCTGTCCACTCCTCTCTCTGGATGCCCTTCTGTCTTCCACTCTCTCTTGATGCCCTTCTGATCTCTCCTCTGTCCGGATGCTCTTCTGTTATCTCATCTCTCTGGATGCCCTTCTCTCTTCTCCTTGCTCTGGATGCCCTTCAGTTTTTACCTCACTATAGATGCCCTTCTGTCTTCTCCTCTCTCATCATGCCCTTCTGTTCTCTCAGCTCTCTAGATTCCCATCATTCCTCTCATCTCTCTGGATACCACTCTGTTCTCTTCTCTCTATGGATGCTCTTCTGTTCTCTCATCTCTCTAGATTCTCTTCTGTCCTCTCATCCCTCAGGACGCCCTTCTGTTCCCTCCTCTCTCTGGATGATCTTCTGAATGCTCATTTCTGTGGATGCCCTTCTGTTTACTCCTCTCTCTGGAAGATCTTCTGTTCTCTCATCTCTCTGGATGCCCTTGTGTCCCCTCCTCTCCCTGGATACTCTTCTGTCTTCTCCTTTCTCAGGATGCCGTCTTGTCCTCTACACTCTCTGGATGCCTTTCTGTTCTCTCTGCATGTTCTGTTTTACCCTCTATATGGATGCCCTTCTGTGTTCTCTTCTCTCTACATGCTTTTTTTGTTCTCTCTTCTCTCTAGATTCACTTCTGTCCTCTCATCTCTCTGGAAGCCCTTCTGTTCTCTCCTTTCTCTGGATGCCCTTCTGTCTTTTTGTCTCTCTTGATGACCATCTGTTGTCTCCTCTCTCTGGATGACCTTCTGTCTTTCCCACTTTCTGAATGTCCTTCTGAACTCTCCACTCTCTGGATGCCTTTCTGTACAGTCATCTCTGTGGATGTCCTTCTGTCTTCTGGAGGCCCTTCTGTTTTCACCTATCTATGGATGCCCTTCTTCTCCTCCCTCTACATGCCTTTATGTCCTCGCATATCTCTGGATGCCATTCTGTCTACTCCTTTATCTGGATGCTCTTCTGTCCTCTTCTCTCTCTGGAGGCCCTTCTGTCTTTTGTCACTATGGATGACTTTCTGTTGTCTCCTCTCTCTGGATGACCTTCTGTCTCATCATCTCTCTGGATGACCTTCTGTTCTAGTCTCTCTCTAGATTCTATTCTGTACTCTCATCCCTCTGGATGATCTTCTGTTCGCCCATCTTTGTGGATGCCCTTCTGATCTTCTGTTCTCTCATATCTCTGGATTCCCTTGTATCCTCTCCTCTCTCTGGATGCTCTTCTATTCTCTCATCTCTCTGGATGCCCTTCTGTCTTCTCCTCTCTCTACATTCTTTTCTGTTCTCTCCTCTCTCTGGATGCCCTTCTCTCTATCCTCTCTCTGGATGCCCTTCTGTTCTCTCTTCTATCTGGATGCCTTTCTGTCCTCTCCTCCCTCTGGATGCCATTCTGTCTTCTCCTCTCTTTGGATGCCCTTTTTTTCTCTTCTCTCTGGATTCCCTTCTTTAACCTCCTCTCTCTAGATGCCTCCTGTCTTCTCTCTCTGAATGTACTTATGTTCTCTCCTCTCTCTGGATGTCCTTCTCTCTTATACCCTCTCTGGATGCCCTTCTGTCCTCTCATCTCTCTGGATTCCCTTCTGTTCTCTAATATCTCTCTTTGCCTTTCTGTACTCTTCTCTCTATGTTGGCTCTCCTGTACTCATCGCTCTGGATGTCCTTACGTTCTCTCCTCTCTCTGGATGCCCTTCTGCCTTCTCCTCTCTCTGGATGCCCTTCTGTCCTCTTCTCTCTCTGGATGCCCTTCTGTCCTTTCGTTTCTCTGGATTCCCCTCTGTTCTCTAATATCTCTCTTTGCCTTTCTGTACTCTTCTCTCTATGTTGGCTCTCCTTGTACTCATCGCTCTGGATGTCCTTACGTTCTCTCCTCTCTCTGGATGCCCTTCTGCCTTCTCCTCTCTGTGGATGCCCTTCTGTTCTCTCCTCTATCAGGATGACCTTCTTCCTGCTCCTCTCTCTTAATGTGCTTCTCTTCTCTCCTCTCTCTGGATGATTTTCTGTTCTCTCCACTCTCAGGATGCCCTTCTGTCCTCCCTTTCTCCAGATGCCCTTCTGTTCTCTCCTCTCTCCAGATATCCTTCTGTTCTTTTCTCTCTCTGTATGCCCTTCTGTATTTTCATCTCTCTGGATGACCTTCTGTTCTCTCCTCTATCCGGATGCCCTTCTGTCTTCTCCTCTCTCTGGATGCCCTTCAGTTCTTTTCTCCCTAAAAATGTCCTTCTGTCCTCTCCTCTCTCTGGATGCCCTTCTGTCTTCCACTCTCTCTTGATGCCCTTCTGAACTCTCCTTACTCCAGATGCTCTTCTGTTATCTCATCTCTCTGGATGCCCTTCTCTCTTATCCTATCTCTGGATGCCCTTCTGTTTTTACCTCTCTATGGATGCCCTTCTGTCTTCTCCTCTCTCTACATAACCTTCTGTTCTCTCAGATCTCTAGATTCCCTTCATTCCTCTCATTTCTCTGGATGACCTTCTGTTCTCTTCTCTCTGTGGATGCTCTTCTATTCTCTCATCTCTCTAGATTATCTTCTGTCCTCTCATACCTCAGGATTCCTTCTGATCTCTCCACTCTCTGGATGGCCTTCTGTACAGTCATCTATCTGGATGCCCTTCTGTTTTCACCAATCTCTAGATGCCCTTTTGTCTTCTCCTCCCTCTACATGCCTTTCTGTCCTCGCATCTCTCTGGATGCCCTTCTGTCTTTTAGTCACTATGGAAGACCATCTGTTGTCTCCTCTCTGTGGATGACCTTTTGTCTCATCATCTCTCTGGATGCCTTTCTGTTCTATTCTCTCTCTAGATTCTATTCTGTACTCTCATCCTTCTGGATGGCCTTCTGTTCCTTTCTCTCTGTTGATGATCTTCTGATCGATCATCTCTGTGGACGCCTTTCTGTCTCTCCTCTCTCTGGATGCCCTTCTGTTCTCTCTTCTATCCAGATGCCTTTCTGTCCTCTCCTCTCTCTGGATGCCCTTCTGTCTTCTCATCTCTTTGGATGCCCTTCTTTTCTCTTCTCTCTGGATTCCCTTCTGTAAACTCCTCTCTGTAGATGCTTTCTGTCTTCTCTTCCCTCTAGATGCACTTATGTTCTCTCCTTTCTCTAGATGCCCTTCTGTTTTCTCCCCTCTCTGGATGCCCTTCTGTCCTCTCCTGTCTCTGGATTCCCTTCTGATCTCTCATCTCTTGGATGCCCTTCTGTCCTCTTCTATCTCTGGATTCCCTTCTGTCCTCTAATATCTCTCTTTGCCTTTCTGTACTCTTCTCTCTATGGTGGCTCTCCTGTACTCTCATCTCTGTGGATGCTCTTATGTTCTCTCCTCTCTCTGGATGCCCTTCTGTCCTTTCCTCTCTAGGATGCCCTTCTGTCGTCTTCTCTCTCTGGATTCCCTTCTGTCCTCTTATCTTTCTGGTTGCCTTTCTGTTCTCTTCTTTCTATGGAGGCTCTCCTGACCTCTCATCAATCTGGATGCCCTTCTGTTCTCTCCTCTCTCTGGATGACCTTCTGTCTTCTCCTCTCTGGATGCCCTTCTGTCTTCTCCGATCTCCGAATGCCCTTCTGTCCTCTCCTATCTCTGAATGCCCTTCTGTCTTCTCCTCTCTCTGGATGCTCTTCTGTTCTCTCCTCTCTCTGGATGCCCTTTGTTCTATCCTCTATCCAGATGTACATCTGTCCTCTCCTCTCTCTGGATGCCCTTCTTTTTTCTCCACACTCTAGATGCCCTTCTATACTCTCTTCTCTATGTAGGCCCTTCTGGCCTCTCCTCTCTCAGGATACCCTTCGAAATTCTCCTTTCTCTGGATGTCCTTCTGTTCTCTCCTCTCGCTGGATGTCCTTCTGTTTTCTCCTCTATCTTTATGCCCTTCTGTACTCTTCTCTCTCTGGATTCCCTTCTTTCCTTTACTCTCCCTGGATGCCCTTCTGTCTTCTCTTCTCTCTGGATGCCCTTCTGTTCTCTCCTCTCTCCGGATTTTCTTCTGTCCTCTCCTCTTTCTGTATGTCCTTCTGTCTTCTTTTTTCTTTGGATGCCCTTCTGTTTTCTTCTCTCTCTGGATGCCTTTCTGTTCTCTCCTCTATCTGGATGCCCTTGTGTCCTCTTCACTCTCTCGATGCCCTTTTGTCCTCTCTTCTATCTGGATGCTGTTCTGTTTCTCCTCTCTCTGGATGCCCTTCTGTTCTTTCCTCTTGCTGGATGACCTTCTGTCCTCTCCTTTCCCTGGATGCCCTTCTGTCCTCTTCTCTCTCGATGACTTTTTTCCTCTACTCTCTCTGGATGCCCTTCTGTCTTCTCTTCTACCTAGATGCCCTTCTGTTGTCTCCTCTCTCCATATTTTCTTCTGTCCTCTCCTCTCTCTGTATGCCCTTCTGTCTTCTCCTCCCTCTGGATGACCTTCTCTTGTCTCCTCTTTCTACATGCCCTTCTGTTCTCTCCTCTCTCTGGAAGCCCTTCTGTTCTCTCCTCTCTCTGGATGCCCTTTTGTCTTTTCATCTCTCTGGATGACCGTCTCTTGTCTCCTCTCTCAGGATGGCCTTATTTTCTCTCCTCTATCCAGATGCCCTTCTGTCTTCTCCTCTCTGTGGATTCCCTTCTGTACTTTCATCTCTCTGAATGCCCTTCTGTCCTCTCCTCTCTCTGTAAGCCCTTCTGTCTTCTCCTCTCTCTGGATGACCTTCTGATCTCTCCACTCTCCGTATGCTCTTCTGTCATGTTTTCTCTGGATGCCCTTCTGTCTTCTCCTCTCTCTGGATGCCCTTCTGTTTTCACCTATCTATGGAGGCCCTTATGTCTTCTCCTCTATCTACATGCCTTTCTGTCCTCTCATCTCTCTGGATGCCCTTATGTCTTCTCCTCTTTCTACATGCCTTTCTGTCCTCTCATCTCTCTGGATGCCCTTCTGTATTATCCTCTCTCTGGATGCCCTTCTGTATTTTCATCACTCTGGATGACCATCTGTTGTCTCCTCCCTCTAGATGTCCTTCTGTTGCCTCCTCCCTCTGGATGTCCTTCTGTTCTCTACTCTTTCCTGATGCCCTTCTGTTCTATCCTCTTTCCTGATGCCCTTCTGTCTTCTCCTCTCTCTGGATGTCCTTCTGTTCTTTCCTCTCTCTGGATGCCATTCTGTCCTCTCCTCTCTCTGGATGCCCTTCTGTCTTCTCATCTCTCTGGATGCCCTTCTGTCCTCTCCTCTCTTTGCATGCCGTTCTGTCTTCTCCTCTCTTTGGATGCCCTTATGTTGTCTCCTCTCTCTTGATGCTCTTCAGTTCTTTCCAATCTGTAAATGCCCTTCTGTCCTCTCCTCTCTCTACATGCCTTTCGGTTATCTCGTCTCTCTGGATGCACTTGTTTCCTCTCCTCTCTTTTTGTGCTCTTCTGTTCTCTCCTCCGTCTTTATTCCCTTCTGTCCTCTCATCTCCCTGTATGTCCTTCTGTCTTCTTCTCTCTCTGGATGAACTTCTGATCTCTCCTCACTCCGGATGCTCTTCTGTCTTCTCTTCACACTGGATGCCCTTCTCTTTTCGACTCTCTCTGGATTCACTTCTGTTTTCACCTCTCTATAGATGCCCTTCTGTCTTCTCCTCTCTCTGGATGCAATTCTGTTCACTCCTCTCACTGGATGCCCTTCTATCTTCTCCTTTCTCTGGATGCCCTTCGATCTTCTCTGCTCTCTGGATACTGTTCTATTCTCTACTCTCTCTGAATGCCCTTCTGTTTTCTCTGCTCTCTGGATGCCCTTTTGTTCTCTCCTCTCGGTGGATGCCCTTCTGAACTCTCCTCTCTCTGGATGCCCTTCTCTCCTCTCCTCTCTCTAGATTTCTTTCTCTTCTCTCCTCTCTCTGGATCTGTTCTGTACTCTCCTCTCTCTGGATGCGCTTCTGTCCTCTGCTCTCTCTAGTTGCCCTTCTGTCCTCTCCTCTCTCTGGATGCCCTACTGTTCTCTCCTCTTTCTGGATTCCCTTTTTGTCTTCTCCTCTCTCTGGATGTGCTTTTCTTCTCTCCTATCTCAAGATGCCCTTGTGTTCTCTAATCTCTCTCATTATCCTTTTGTTCTCGCATCTCTCTGGATTCCCTTTTGTGCTCTACTCTCTCTGGATGACCTTCTGTCCTCTCCTCTCTCTGGTTGCTCTTCTGCTTCTCCTCTTTCCCTATGGCCTTCAGTTCTCTCGATTCTCTCGATGCCCTTCAGTCTTCTCCTCTCTCTGGATGCCTGACAATTTTCTCCTCACTCTGGATATCCTTCTGTCTTCTCCTCTCTCTAGATGCCTTTCTGTTCTCTCCTCTCACTGGATGCCCTTCTGTCTTCTCCTCTCTCTGGATGCCCATCTTTTCTCCTTTCCGGATGCCATTCTGTCCTATCCTCTTTCTTAATGCCCTTCTGTATTCTCATCCCTCTGGGTACCCTTCTGGTCTCTCATCTATCTGTATGCCCTTCTGTCCTCTCCTCTCTCTGGATGCCCTTCTGTCTTCTCTTCTCTATGGATGCCCTTCTGACCTCTTTTCTATTTTGATGCCCTTCTGTTTTCTCCTCCCGTCTGATCTTCTTTTATTCTATCCTCTCTGTGGATTTCCTTCTGTATTCTCCTCTCTCTAAATGCCCTTTTGGTCTCTCCTTTCTCTGAATGCCCTTCTGTCATCTCTGCTCTCTGGATGTTTTTCTGTTGTCTCCTTTCTCTGGTTGCCCTTCTGTCCTCTCCTCTCTTTGGATGCCTGTCTGTCCTCTCCTTTCTCTGGATGCCCTTCTGTCCTCACATCTTTCTGGATGTCCTTCTGTACTCTCCATGCTCTGGATGCCCTTCTGTCCTCCCCTTTCTCTGGATTTTTTTCTGTCCTATCATATCTCTGGTTGCCCTTCTGTTGTCTTTTCAATCTAGATTATCTTCTGTTCTCTCATCTCTCTGGATACCCTTCTGTTCTCTCCTCTCTTTGTATTCCCTTCTGTCTTCTCCTCTCTCTGGATGCCCTAATGCTGTCTCCTTTCTTTGAATGCACTTTGATCTTCTCCTCTCTCTGGATTCACCTGTGTTCTCTTCTCTCTCTGGATGCCTTTCTGTCCTCTCCTCTCTCTTGATGTCCTTCTGTCCTCTCCTCTCACTTGGTGCCTTTCTTTTACCTCCTCTCACTGGATACCATTCTGTCTTCTCCTTTCTCTGGATGCCCTTCTGTCTTCTCTGCTCTCTGGATACCGTTCTATTCTCTACACTCTTTGGATGCCCTTCTGTATTCTCCTCTCTCTGGATCCTCTTCAGGTCTCTCATCTCTCTGGATGCCCTTCTGACCTCTCCTCTCCGTGGATGGCCTTCTGTTCTCTCCTCTCTCTGGATGCTCTTCTGTCTTCTCTTCTCTCTGGATGCCCTTCTCTACTCTCCTGTCTCTGGATGGCTTTCTGTTCTCTCCTCTCTCTGGATCCCTTCTGTACTGTCCTCTCTCTGGATGCCCTTTTGTCCTCTCCTCTCTCAAGTTGCCCTTCTGTCCTCTCCTCTCTCTGGATGCCCTTATATCTTCTCCTCTTTCCTCATGCCCTTCTGTTCTCTCGATTCCCTCGATGCCCTTCAGTCTTCTCCTCTCTCTGGATGCCTGACAATTTTCTCCTCACTCTGGATATCCTTCTGTCTTCTCCTCTCTCTAGAGGTCCTTCTGTTCTCTCCTGTCACTGGATGACATTCTGACATCTCCTCTCTCTGGATGCCCTTTTGTCTTCTCTTCTCTCCGGATGACTTTCGGTCCTCTTCTCTCTCTGGATGTTTTTCAGTCTTCTGCTCTCACTGGATGGACTTCTGTTCTCTCCTGTTTCTGGATTCTCTCCTGTCCTCTCATCTCTCTAAATGCCCTTCTGTTGTCTCTTATTTTGGGATGGCCTTCTGTCCTCTCCTCTCTCTGTATGACCTTCTGTCCTCCCCTCTATCAGGATGCCCTTCTGTCTTCTCTTTTCTTTGGATGCCCTTCTGTTCTCTCCTCTCTTTGGATTCCCTTCTGTCTTCTCCTCTCTCTGGATGCCCTAATGCACTCTCTTCTCTCTGAATGCCCTTCTGTCTTCTCCTCTTTGGATTCACTTCTGTTGTCTGCTCTCTCTCTGGATGCCCTTCTGTCCTCTCCTCTCTCTGGATGCCTTTCTGTTCTCTCTTCTCTCCAGATGCCCTTCTGTTTTCTCCTCTCTGTGATGCGCTTCTGTTCTCCCTTTTCTGTGGATGCCCTTCTGTCCTCTCCTCTCTCTGTATGCCCTTCTCTTCTCTCCTCTTTGTGGATGCCCTTCTGTTCTCTCCTCTCTCTGTATGCTTTTCTATACTCTACTCTCTATGGATGCCCTTCTGTCTTCTCCTCTCTCTGGATGCCGTTTTCTCCTCTCCGGATGCCTTTCTGTCCTATCCTCTCTCTGGATGCCCTTCTGTATTCTCATCCCTCTGGATGCCCTTCTGGTCTCTCCTCTATCTGGATGCCCTTCTGTATTCTCATCCCTCTGGATGCCCTTCTGGTCTCTCCTCTATCTGGATGCCCTTCTGTCTTCTCCTCTCCTTTGATGCTTTTCTGTTTCCTCCGCTTGTCCTATGCTCTTCTATTCTCTCCTCTCTGTGGATGTCCTTCTGTATTCTCCTATCTCTGGATGCCCTTCTGGTCTCTCCTTTCTCTGGATGCCCTTGTGTCTTCTCCCCTCTCTGGATGTCCTTCTGTTGTCTGCTTTCTCGGGATGCCCTTCTGTGCAATCCTCTCTCTGAATGCCCTTCTGTCCTCTCCTCTCTCTGGATGCCTTTCTGTACTCACCTCTCTCTGGATGACCTTCTGTACTCTCCTCTCTCTTGATTTTTTTCTGTCCTCTCATATCTCTGGTTGCCCTTCTGTTCTCTGTTCTCTTTTCTCTCTAGATTATCTTCTGTTCTCTCATCTCTCTGGATGCCCTTCTGTGAGAAGAGAGAACAGAAAGTCATCAAGAGAGAGGAGAGGACAGAAGGGCATCGAGAGAGGAGAGAACAGAAAAGCATGTAGAGAGAGGAGAGGATAGAAGTGCATCCACAGATTTCGAAGAACAGAAGAGCATCGAGAGAGGAGACAACATAAGGGAATCCAAAGAGAGGAGAGAATAGAAAAGCATCCTGAAAGAGGAGAGAACTGAAGGGCATCCAGAGAGATGAGAGAACAGAAAATAATCTAGAGAGAAAGAGAACAGAAGGGCAACCAGAGATATGAGAGGACAGAAAAACCCAGAGTGAGGTGAGGACTGAAGGGCATCCAGTGAGAGGAGAGGACATAAGGTCATCCAGAGAAAGGGGACAACAGAAGAACATCCATAGAGCAGAGAAGACAGAAGGGCATCCAGAGAGAGGAGAGAACAGAAGGGCACCCAGAGAGAGGAGAGAACAGAAGGGCACCCAGAGAGAGGAGAATACAGAAGGGCATCCACAGAGAGGAGAGAATAAAAGAGCATTGGACGAGAGGAGAAAACAGAAGGACATCAAAAAAGAGGAGATGACAGAAGAGCATCCATAGAGAAGAGAAGATACAAGGGCATCCAAAGAGAAGATAGGACACAAGGGCATGCAGAGAGATGAGAGAACAGAAGATCATTCAGAGAGAGAAGAGAACAGAAGCGCATCTGGAGAGAGGGGAAGACGGAAGGGCATCCTGAGAGAAGAAATGAAGAAATGGAATCCAGAGAGTGAAAAGGACAGAAGGGGATCCAGAGAAAGGAGAAAACAGAAGGGCATCCATGGAGAGGCGAGGTCAGAAGGGCATGCACAAAGTGGAGAGAACAGACAGGCATCCAGAGAGCAGAGAAGACAGATGGGCATCCAGAGAGAATAGAGAATAGAAAGGTATCCAGAGATAAGAGAAGATAGAAGGGTATCCAGAGAAAAGAGAAGATAGAAGGGCATCCAGAGAGAGGAGAGTAAAGAAGGGCATACAGAGAGAGGAGAGAACAGAAGGGCATTCGGAGAGAAGAGAGAACATAAAGGAATCAAGAGAGGGGAGAGGACAGAAGGGCATCCAGTGAGAGGAGAACACAGAAGGGCATTCGGAGAGAGGAGAAGACAAAAGGGCATCCAGAGAGATAAGAGAACAGAGGAGCATTCATAGAGAGACTATAATAGAAGAGCATCCAGAGAGATGAGAGTACAGAAAGGCATCAAGAGAGAGGAGAGGACAGAAGGGCATCCAGAGAAAGGAGAAGACAGAAGGGCATGCAATGAGAGGAGAGAACAGAAGGGCATCCAGAGATGGGAGAAGACAGAAGGGCATCCATAGAGAGGTGAAAACTGAAGTGTATCCAAAGAGAGGAGAAGATAGAAGGGCATCCAGAGTGAAGATAAGACAGAAGAGCATCCAGAGAGAGCGAGATCAGAAGGTCATCCAGAGAGAGGAGAAGACAGAAGGACATCCAGAGAGAGGAGAAGACAGAAGGACATCCAGACGGAGAAGAGAACAGAAGGGCATAAAAAAAGAGGAGAGGACACAAGTGCATTCAGCGAGAGGAGAGTAGAAAAAATCATATAGAGAGAAGAGAGGACAGAAGGTCATCCACAGATTGGGAAGAACAGAAGAGCATTGAGAGAGAGGAGACAACATAAGGGCATCCAAAGAGAGGAGAGGACAGAAGGGCATCCAGACAGAGGAGAGAACAGAAGGGCATCTGGAAAGAGGAGAGGACAGAAGGGCTTCCAGAGAGATTACAGTACAGAAGAGAATCTAGAGAGAGAAGAGAATAGAAGGGAAGCCAGTGATATGAGAGGACAGAAGGAAATCCAGAGACAGAAGAGGACAGTAGGGCGTCCAGAGAGAGGAGAAGACAGAAGGGCATCGAGAGAGACGAGAGTAAAAAAAAAAAAAAAAACATACAGAGAGAGGAGAGAGCATTAGGGCATCCAGAGAGTGGAGAAGACAGAAGGGAATCCAAAGAGAGGAGAGATCAGATGGGCATCCAAAGAAAGGAGAAGACAGAAGGGCATCCAGAGAGAGGAGAGGACAGAAGGGCATCCAGAGAGAGGAGATGACAGAAGGACATCCCAAAATATGAGAGAACATAAGGGCATCCAGAGATGTGAGAGTACAGGAGAGAATCCAGAAAGAGGAGAGAACAGAAGTCCATCCAGAGAGAACAGAAGACTGAAAAACATCCAGAGAGAGAATAGGACCTGAGGGCATCTGGAGAGAGGAGAGAACAGAAGGGCATCTAGAGAGAGGAGAAGACAGAAGGATATCCAGAGTGAGGAGAAAATTGTCGGGCATTCAGAGAGAGGAGAAAACTGAAGGGCATCGAGAGATTTGAGAGAAGAGGAGAGCATAGGGAAAGATGAGAAGACAGAATGGCATCCAGAGAAAGGAGAGGATAGAAGGGCATCAAGAGAAAGGAGAGCACAAAAGGGAATCCAGAGAGACGAGAGAACAGAAGGATATCCAGTGAGAATAGAGGACACAAGGGCATCTTGAGAGAGGAGAGAAGAGAAGGGCATCCAGAGAAAGGAGAAGACAATAAGGGAATTCAGAGAGAGGAGAGAACAGTAGGGCATCCAGAGAGAGGAGAGGACAGAAGGGCATCCAGAGAGAGGAGAGGACAGAAGGACATCAACAGAGAGTCGAGAACAGAAGGGTATACATAGAAAGGAGAGGACAAAAGGGCATCCAGATAGAGGATAGAACAGAAGGTCATCCAGAGAAAGGAGAAGACAGAAGGGCATTCAGAGAGACAATAGTACATAAGGACATATGGAAAGAAGAGAGAACAGAAGCCCATTCAGAGAGATGATAGAACATTAGATAATCCAGAAAGAGGAGAGAACAGAAGCCCATCGAGAGAAAGCAGAAGACTGAAGGACATGCAGAGAGGGAAGAGGACTGAAGGGCATCTAGAGAGAGAACACAGAAGGGCATCCAGAGAGAGGAGAGGACAGAATGGCATCGGTGAGGGGAGAGAACAGAGAGGCATCCAGGGAGAATAGAGGACAGAAGGGCATCTAGAGAGAGGAGAGAAGATAAGGGCATCCAGCAAGAGGAGAAGACAAACAGGGAATCCAGAGAGAGGAGACAATAGAAGGGCATCCAGAGAGAAAAGAGGACAGAACAGCATCCAGGGAGAAGAGAGGACAGAAGGGCATCCAGAGAGATGAGAGGACAGAATGGATCCAGAGAGAAGAGAGAACAGAAAGCCATCAAGAGGGAGAAGAAGACATAAAAGGCATTCATGGAGAGGAGAGTTCAGAAGGGCATCCAGAGTGAAGAGAGAACAAAAGGGCATCCAGAGAGAGGAGAAGAGAGAAACACATCCACAGAGAGAGGAGAACAGAAGGGCATTCAGAGAGCAGAGAAAACAGAAGGGCATCCAGGGAGAGTAGAGAATAGAACAGTATCCAGAGAGTGGAGAAGACATAAGAACATCCAGAGACAGGAGAGAGAACATAAGGGCATCCAGAGAGAGGAGAGAGCAGAAGGGCATCCAGAGAGAGAAGAAGACAGTAGGGCATCTGGAGAGAGGAGAGAACAGAAGGGCATCTGGAGAGAGGAGAGAACAAAACGGCATCCAGAGAGAGGAGAAGACAGAAGGGAAGCCGGAGAGATGAGAGAACAGAAGGGCATAGGGAGAGAGGAGAAGACAGAAGGGCATCCAGAGAGAGGAGAGGACAGAAGGGCATCCAGAGGTAGGAGAAGACAGAAGGGTATCCAGAGAGAGGAGATGGAAGAAGGGCATCCCGAGAGAGGAGAGAACAATGGGCATCTAGAGAGAGGAGAATACAGAAGGGCATCCAGAGAGAAGAGAGTACAGAAGGGCATAGGGAGAGAGGAGAAGACAGAAGGCCATCCAAAGAGAGGAGAGAACAGAAGGGCATCCAGAGAGAGGAAAGAGCTGAAGGGCATCTGGAGAGAGAAGAAGACAGAGGGGCATCCAGAGAGAGGAGAGAACAGAAGGGCATCCAGAAAGAAGAGAGAACAGAAGGGCATCAAGATAGAGGAGAAGATAGAAGGGAATTCAGAGAGAGGAGAGAACAGAAGGGCATCAAGAGAGAGGAGAGAACAGAAGGGTATCCATAGAGAGGAGAGGACAAAAGGGCATCCAGAGAGAGGATAGAACAGAAGGGCATCCAGAGAAAGGAGAAGACAGAAGGGCATTCAGAGAGAGGAGAGGACAGAAGGACATCCCGAGAGAAAAGAGAACAGAAGCACATTCAGAGAAATGATAGAACATTAGAAAATCCAGAAAGAGGAGAGAACATAAGTGTATCCAGAGACAATAGAGGACAGAAGGGCATGTAAAGAGAGCAGAGAACACAAGGGTATCCAGAAAGAGGAGAAGACAGAAGGGCATCCAGATAGAGGAGAGGACAGTATGGCCTCCAGTGAGAAGAGAGAAAAGAAAGGCATCCAGAGAGAGGAGAGGGCAGAAGGGCATCCACAGAAAAGAGTAAAGAAGGCCATACAGAGAGAGGAGAAGACAAAAGGGCATCTACATAGAGGAGAGAACAGAAGGGCATCTAGATAGAGAAGAGAACAGAAGGGTATCTAGAAAGAGGACAGAACTGAAGGGCATCCAGAGAGCAGGGAAGAGAGAAGTTCTTCTAGAGAGAGGAGAGAACAGAAGGGCATCCGGAAAGAGGAGAAGACAGAAGGAATCCATATGGAGAAGAGGACAGATGGGCATCTTGAGAGAGGAGAGGACAGAAGGGCATCCAGGGAGAGAAGAGAACAGAAGGTCATCCAAAGAGAGGAGAAGACAGAAGGGAATCCAGAGAGAGGAGATAACAGTAGGGCATCCAGAGAGAGAAGAGGACACAAGGGCATCTAGAGAGAGGAGAGAACAGAATGGCATCCAGAGAGAGAATAGAATAGAAGGGTATCCAGAGAGAGGAGAGCACAAAAGGGCATCCAGAGAGAGGAGAGAACAGAAGGGCAACCAGAGAAAGGAGAAGACAGAAGGGCATCCAGAGAGAGGAGAGGACAGAAGGACATCCCGAGAGAAGAGATAACAGAAGCACATCTGCAGAGATGAGAGTACAGGAGAGAATCCAGAAAGTGGAGAGAACAGAAGCCCATCCAGAGAGAGCAGAAGAGTGAAAGACATCCAGATAGAGAAGAGGATTGAAGGGCATCGGGAGCGACGAGAGAACAGAAGGGAATAGGGAGAGAGGAGAAGACAGAAGGGCATTTAGGGAGAGCAGAGAACAGAAGGGCATCCAGAAATAGGAGAAGACAGGAGGGCTTCGGGAGATAGAAGTAAACAGAAGGGCATCCAGAGAAGGAGAAGACAGAAGTGAATCCAGAGAGAGGAGAGAACAGAAGGGCATTCAGAGAGAGGATAGAACAGAATTGCATCAGGAGAGAGGAGAAGACAGAAGGTCATCCAGAGAGAGGAGATAACAGAAGGGCATCCAGAGAGAGGAGAAGAAAAATTGAGAATCCAGAGAGAGGAGAGAACAGAAGTGCATCCAGAGAGAGGAGAAGACAGAAGGGCATCCAGAGAGAGGAGAGGATAGAACAGCATCCAGAGAGAGGAGAAGACAGAAGGGAATCCAGAGAGAGGAGAGAACAGAAGGGCATCTAGACAGAGGAGAGAGCAGAAGCGCATCTAGAGAGAGAGGAAAAGACAGAAGGGCATCCGGAGAGAAGAGAGAACAGAAGGGCATGCAGAAAGAGGAGAGAACAGAAGGGCATCAAGAGAGAGGAAAAGACAGAAGGGCATCCAGAGAGAGGAGAGGACAGACGGGCAACCAGAGAGAGGAGAGGGCAGAAGGGCATCCAGAGAGAGGAGAAGACAGAAGGGATGTTTCTGTTTTGAACTATGGAAAAGCCCACTCCTGTGGTGGACATTGGTGAGGATGCCCCTGTTGTGGACAGTGGGAAAACATCTCTGTGGTGGACAGCCCAGTGGATGTCTTATGGTTGACAGGAAAAAGATGTCCCTGTGGTGAAGAGTGCTGAGGACAACTCTATGTTGGACATTGGTGAGAACATCCCTGTGGATGAACATTGGGCAGGATGTCCCTGTCCCTGTCCAAGTGTAGGACATTCCCGTGGTAAACAGTGGGGTGGTGGTTTCTGTGCTGGACAGTGGGAAGGATATCCATGTGCTGGACAGTGAGAAGGACGTCCCTGTTTTGGACAGTGGAAAAAACATCACTGTGGTGGACAGTAGAGAGGACTTCCTGTGGTAGACAGTAAGAAGGATATCCCTGTTCTGGAAAGTGAGAAAGACGTTTATGTTGTGGGTTTTAAAAAGGATGTCACTTTTTTGGACATTGGGAAGGACCTCCTTGTGGTGCACAGTGGGAAGTATATCTCTCTGGTGGACAGTTGGGAGGACATCCCTGTGGTGGACAGCTGGGAGGAACTCTCTGTGGTGGAGAGTGGGAAGGACATCTCTGTGGTGGACAGTGAAGAGGAGCACTCTGTGTTGGATAGTTGGGATCCCTCTGCTTGACAGTGATGAGGACATCCCTGTGGTGGACAGTGGGGAGGATGTTTCTGTGGTGCACATGAAAACACTATTTTGGTGGACCTTGGGAATGGTGTCCCTGTTTTGGAGAGTGCAGAGCACATCACTGTGGTGGACAGTGGTGATGATGACATTGTGGACAGTGGGGAGGATGTTTCTGTGGTGCACAAGAAAACGTCTTTTTGGTGGACAGTGGGAAGTATTTGCCTGGAGTGGAGAGTGCAGTGGACATCTCTGCAATGGACAGTGGTAAGAACATTTCTGTTATGCACAGAAGAATGTCCCTGTGGTGGACAGTGGAAAGGATGTTCCTGTGGTGAACAGTGGGAAGAATTTCCCATTGGTGGACATTGGTGAGGATGACCCTGTGGTAAATAGTGGTAAGGATGTCCCTGTGGTGGACAGCAGGGAGAACCTTTCTGTGGTGGACAGTGGGTAGGATATCCCTGTGAGGGAAAGTGGGGAGGTAGTCACTAAGGTGGTCAATGGGTAGGACATCCCTGTGGTATAAAGTGGTGAGTACTTCACTGTAGTGCACACTGAGGAGGAAATGCCTGTGGATTACACTGTGGAGGACATCCGTGTGGTGGACTATGGGGAGGACCTCCCTGTGGAGGATGGTTGCGAGGACTTCCCTGTGGTGGACAGTGGGGTGGATGTCAATGTAGTCGACAGATGGAAAGATGTCCCTGTGGTGGACAGTGGGAAGGACATTTCTTTGTTTTACAGTGGGAATTACATCCATGTTGTGGACAGTGGGGAGGACCTCCCTGTGGTGGACAGTAGGAAGGATGTCCCTGTAGTGGACCTTGGTGAGGACACCCCTGTGTTGGACCGTGTGGAAAACATCCCTCTGGTGGAAAGTGGGGAGGACGTCCCTTTGGTTGACACTGGGGAATAAGTCCCTGTGGTAGACAGTTGGAAGTATGTCTTTCTGGTGGAAAGTGGGAAGGACCCCCTGTGGTGGATAGTTGGAAGGACGTCCCTGCTGTAAACAGAGGAGAGGACTTCCCTTAGGTGGACAGTGGGGAGTATGTCCCTGTGGTGGACAGTGGTCAGGATGTCTTGTGGTGGACAGTGGTGATGATGTTTCTCTGGGGCAAAGGAGAATGTCCCTTTGGTAGACATTGGGAATGATGTCCCTGTCGTGGACTGTGCGGAGAACATCTCTGGAGTAGACAGTGGTGAGGACATCCATGGTGTGCACAAGAAGATGTTCCTGTGGTGCACAAGGGTGAGGACATCCCTGTTGTGCAAGGGAGGATGTCATTGTTGTGCACAGTGGGGAGGATGTCCTTGTGGTGAACTGTGAGAAGGACATCCCTGTGGTGGAGAGCTGGGAGGAACTCTCTGTGGTGGACATTAGGAAGGACGTCCCTGTTGTGGACAGTGGAAAGGACTTCTCTTCAGTGGACTTTGGGGAATACATTCGTTTGGTTGACAATGAGGAGGACATCCTTTGGTGGAGAGTGTTGAGGAAGTTTCTCTGGTGCAAAGGAGAACGTCCTTTGGTGGACATTGGATATGATGTCCCTGCCTTGGAGTGTGAAGAGGACATCTCTGGGGTAAACTGTGGTGAGGACATTCCTGGTGTGCAAAGGTAGATGTTCCTGTAGTGCACAAGGGTGAGGACATCACTGTTGTGCACAGGAGGATGTCCCTGTGGTGCACAATGGGGAGGATGTCCTTGTGAATAGTGAGAAGGATGTTCCTGTTTTGGACAGCTGGGAGGACCTCTCTATGGTTGACAGTAGAAAGGACCTCCCTGTCATTGCTAGTGGGTAGGATGTCCATATGGTGGACAGTGGGGAGGACATCCCTGTTTTGGATAGTGGGGAGGACTTTACTGTTGTGGACAGTTGGAAGGACATCACTGTGGTGGACAGCTGGGAGGACCTCTCTTTGGTTGACAGTGAAAAAGATGTCCAGTGATGGACAATGATGAGGAGTGTGTTGGACAGCACAGAAGACAGCCTTGTAGACTGTAGTAAGAACTTGTTGTAAAAACAAAGTTCCTGTGGTGCACAAGAGAATGTCACTTTGGTGGACAGTGAGAAGGGTGTCCTTGTAGTGGGGAGTCCAGAGGACATCTTTGGGGAGTACAGTGGTAAGAACATCCATGTTGTGCACAGGAGGATGTCCCTGATATGTACAGTGGGGAGGACATCACTGTGGTGGACAGGCAGAAGAATGTTCCTGTTGTGGACAGTGAGGAGGACCTCCCTGTAGTGGACAATGTGTAGGATGTCCCTGTGGTTTACAGTGTGGAGGAAATTCATGTTGTGGACAGTGGTGAGGACGTCCCTGTAGTGGACATTGGAGAGGACAACCATGTTGTGTACAGTGGTAAGGATGTCCTTGTGGTACACAGGAGGATGTCCTTGTGATGGATAATGGGAAGGACATCTCTGTGGTGAACAGTTGAAAGGATGTCTCTGTGATTTACAGTTGGGAGGACCTCCCTGTGGTGGACAGTGGAAAGAACGTTTCTGTGGTGGACAGTGGTATATACATGTTTGTTGTAAACAGTGGTGAGGACGTCAATCTGGTAGACAGTGGAAAAGACATCCTTGTGGTGGACAGTAGAGAGGACTACCCTGTGGTGGACAGTGGGAAGGAGGTCCCTGTGGTGGACAGTGGAAAGGACATATAATTTGTGAACAGTAGGAAGGACATCCCTGTTGTGGACATGGGGATAGACCTCTTTGTGGTCGACAGTGGGAAGGGTGTGCCTCTGGTGGAAAGTGGGGAGGACCTACTTGTGATGGACAGTGGGAAGGAGATCCCTGTTATGATCTGAGGAGAGGATATCACTGAAGTGGACAGTCTTAAGGATGTCGTCTTGGTGGACAGCGGGGAGCACTTTTCTAGTTTGAATAATGGGAAGGATATCACTGTTGTAGACAGTGGGGAGCAAATCCAAGTGGTGGACAGTGGGGAGTATTTCCCTGTGATGGACAGTGGGGAGGATATTACTGTGGTGCACTGGAGAATATCCCTGTGGTGCATAGTTGGAAGGATATCCATATGTTGGAGAGTGCGGAGGACATATCTGTTGTGGACAGTGGTTAGGACATCTCTGTTGTGCACAGGGGGATGTCCCTGTGTTGTACAGTGTGGATGATGTCCGTGTTGTTTTCAGTGGAAGGATTCACTGTGTTTGATAGTTGGGAGGACATCCGTGTTGTGGACAGTTAGGAGGATGTACCTGTGTTGGAGAGTTGAGAGGATTTCACTATAGTAGACAGTGTGGAGGATGGCCTTGTGGACAGTAAGAACAACGCTCTGGTGGTGCACAAGAGAATGTCTCGTTGGTGTACAGTGAGAATGATGTCCTTGTAGTGGGGAGTGCAGAAGACATCTCTGAGGTAGACAATGGTAAAAACATCCCTGTTGTGCACAGGAGGATGTCCCTGTGTTGTACAGTGGAAAGGACATCCCTGTAGTGGACAGTGAAGAGGACTTCCCTGTGATGTACCATTGAAATGTCATCCTTGTGGTTGACTGTGGGAAGGACGTCACTTTGGAGGACAGTGTTGAAGACAACAATGTGGTGGACAGGCAGAAGGTTGTCCCTGTGGTAGATGGAGGGGAGGACCTCCCTTTGGTGGACAGTGGGTAGGATGTCCCTGTGGTTTACAGTGCAGAGGATATTCTTGTGGTGGACTGTGGTTATAACTTTCATGTAGTGCATATTGTTGAGGATAACAATGTTGTGGACAGTGGTAAGGATGTCCTTGTAGTATACAGGAGGATGTCCCTGTGGTGGACAGTGGGTAGTAGCATTCTGTTGTGGACACTGTGATGGACGTCCTTGTGAAGGACAGTGGGGAGTAATTCCCTGTTGTGTACAGTGGGATGGATGTATCTGTAGTGGACAGTTGGGAGCATATTTGTGTGGTGGACAGTTAGGGAGCGGTCCCTGTGGTAAACAGTGGGAAGGAAGTCCTTTTTGTGGACAGTGAAAGGATGTCCATGTGGCGGACAATGGGAAGGACGTCCCTGTTGTAGACAGTGGGGAGGTTCTCCCTGTGGTGGACAGTGTGAAGGATGTCCCTGTGGTGGACAGCAGGGAGGACCTCTCTGTGTTGGACAGTGGTAAAGATGTCCCTGTGATAGACAGTGATGAGTATGTTTCTGTGGTGGACAGTGGAAAGGATGTCCCTGTTGTGGACAGTGGTGAGGACCTCCCAGTCGTGGATATTGGGAAGGACGTCCCTGTGGTGAACAGTGGAAAGGATTTTTCTGTGGTGGACAGTGGAGAGGACCTCGTAATGGTGGAAAGTGGAAAGGATGTAACAGTGGTGGACAGCAGGTAGGACATATCTCTGGTGGACAGTGGGTAGTACGTTCCTGTGGTGGACACTGGGGAGGACGTCACTGTGGCGGACAGTGGGAAGGAGGTCCCTGTGGTGGACAGTGGGAAGGACTTTTATGTTGTGGACTGTGGGAAGAACACCTCTGTTGTGGACATTATGAAAGACCTCCTTGTGGTGAACTTTGGGAAGAATGTCCCTCTTGTGAACAGAGGTGAGGAGATCACTTAGGTGGACAGTGAGGACATCCCTGTGGTGGTCAGTGGGGAAGACCTTTCTTTTTTTGGGCAGTGGGAAGGACATCACTGTTGTGGACAGTGGGGAGGATATCACTGGTTTGGACAGTGGTAAGGACATCCATGTGGTGGACAGTAGAGAGGACCTTTCTGTGGTGAACATTGGGAAGAAGGTCCATGTGTTGGACAGTGGGGAGGATATTTATGTTGTGGATTGTGGGAATGTTGTGGACATTGGGAAGGACCTCCAAGGGCTGAACAGTGGAAATCATGTCCTTCTCGTAGACAGTAGGGAGAAACACCATGTGGTGGACAGTTTAAGGATGTCTCTGTGGTGGACATAGGAAACGACATCATTTAGAGGACATTGGGAAGTATGTTCCTGTTGTGGACATCAGGTTGTACCTTTCTGTTAAGGACAGTGGGAAGGACATGCCTGTTGTGGACAATTGAGAGGACATCCCTGTGGTGGACAGTGGAAAGGACATCACTTAGATGGACAGTAGAGAAGACCTCCCTGTGGTGGACAATGAGAAGGACATTTATGTTGTAAACTGTGGGAAGAACATCTCTGTTGTGGACATTGAGAAAGACCTCTTCTAGTGAAGTGTGAGAAGAATGTCCCTCTTGTGGACAGACGGGAAAACGTCACTTAGGTGAACAGTGTTAAGGACATTCCTCTGGTGGAGAGTAGGGAGGATCTTTCTGTAGTGCACAGTGGGAAGTAGGTCTATGTGTTGGACAGTGGGAAGGACATTTATGATTTGGATTGTGGGAAGGACGTCCATGTTGTGGACATTTGGAAGGCTTTTGTGTGGTGGACCGTGGGAAGCATGTCCCTCACGGGAAGTGGGGAGAAACACCATGTGGTGAACAGTGGGAAGGATGTCTCTCTGGTGGACATAGGGGAGGACCTCACTTAGTGAACATTGGGAAGTACGTTCCTGTTGTGGACAGCAGGGTGTACCTTTCTTTGCTGGACAGTGGGAAAGACATGCCTGTTGGACATGTGTGGAGGATGTCGCTTTGGTTAACAGTGGAAAGGACATCCCTGTGGTGGACAGTAGAGAGGACTCCCCTGTGGTGTACAGTGGGAAGGAGGTCCCTGTGGTGGACCATGGAAATGATCTGCCTGTTGTGGACAGGGCAGAGGACATAACTGTGGTGGACCGTGTAAGGGACATACCTGTGGTGGACAGTATAGAGCACTTCCCTGTGGTGGACAGTGAGAAGGAGGTCTCTGTGGTTGACATTGGAAGGAAATATATGTTGTGGACTGTGGGAAGGATGTCCCTGTTATGGACATTGGGAAAGACCTCCTTGTGGTGAACAGTAGGAAGGATGTCCCTCTGGTGGTCATTAGGGAGGAACTCCATGTGGTGGACAGTGGGAAGGATTTTCCCCTCTGGTGGATAGTGGAGAGGATGTACCTGTGGTGGACAGTGGAAAGGACGTTCTATGGTGTACAGTTGTAAGACTGTCCCTTTGGTGGAGAGCAGGGAGGTGCTCTCAGTGGTGGACAGTGGGAAGGACATCCCTGTGGTGGACAGTAAAAGTAATTCTCTTTTGTGCACATTGGAGAAGATGTCCCTCTAGTGAACAATGGGAAGGACATACCCATGGTGGACAGTGGTGAGGATGACCCTGTCATGGACAGTGGTAAGGATGCCCCTGTGGTGGACAGCAGGGAGAACCTCACTTTTGTGGACAGTAGGAATGACGTCCCTGTGGTGGACAATGCAAAATATGTCCCTGTGGTGCACAATAGTGAGGACATCCCTCTTGTGCACAGGAGGATGTCCTTTTGGTGTACAGTGGGGAGGACCACACTCTGGTGGACTGTGGGGTAGGACATCCTTGTGGTGGACAGTGGGAAGGATCTCCATGTGGTGGACAGTGGCGAAGATGTCTGTGTTGTGGATAGTAGGAAGGATGTCCCTTTGGTGGACAGTGGGAAGAAGGTCCCTGTGGTGGACGGTGGGGAGGAACTCCTTGTGGTGGAGAGTTGGGAGGATATCCCTGTGGTGGACCATGTGTAGGATATTTCTGTTGTGAACATTGGGATGAACATCCTTTTGGAGGAAGGTGGAGAGTATATCTCTGTTGTGTACAGTGGGATGGATGTTTCTGTAGTGGATAGTGGGGAACATATTTGTGTGGTGGACAGTTAGGAAGATGTCCCTGTGGTTAACTTTTGGAAGGAAGTTCTTTTTTTGGACAACTAGAGGATGTCAATGTGGTGTATAATGGGAAGGACATCCCTGTTGTAGACAGTGGAGAGGACATCCCTGTGGTAGACAGTGGTTAGGATATCCCTGTTGTGCACATGTGGATGTCCCTGTGGTGCACAGTGGGGAGGACTTCGCTGTGTTTGATAGTTGAGAGGAAATCTGTGTTGTGGACAGTTGGGAGGATGTCCCTGTGTTGGAGAGCTGAGAGGATTTACCTGTGGTGGACAGTGTGGATGATGGCCTTGTGGACAGTAAGGACAATGCTCCTGTGGTGCACAAGAGAATGTCTCTTTGGTGGACAGTGAAAAGGATGTCCCTGTAGTGGAAAGTGCAGAAGACATCTCTGGGTTGGACAGTGGTAAGAACATCCCTGTTGTGCACAGGAGGATGTCCCTGTGGTGTACAGTGGGAAGGACATACCTGTGGTGGACAGTGAAGAGGTCTTCCCTTCGGTGGAAAGTTGAAATGACGTCCTTGTGGTCGACAGTCGGAAGGACGTCCCTTTGGAGGACAGTGGAGAGGATATCATTGGGTGAACAGACAGAAGGATGTCCCTGTGGTGGACAGAGGGGAGGACCTGCCTGTGGTGGACAGTGGGTAGGATGTCCCTTTGGTTTACAGTGCAGAGGATATTCGTGTGGTGGACGCCAGTGAGGACTTCCCTGTAGTGCATATTGTTGAGGACAACCATGTTGTGGACAGTGGTAAGGATGTCCTTGTAGGACACAGGAGGATATCCCTGTGGTGGACAGTGGGAAGGGCATCTGTTTTGTGGACCATGGAAAAAAACATCCCTGTGATTGACAGTTGGGAAGACCTAACTGTAGTGGACAGTCGGGAGGACACATCTTTTGTGGACAGTGGGAAGGATGTCCCTGTGGTGGACTGTGGAAAGATGTACCTTTGGACAGTAGAGAGGACCTTCCTTTGGTGGACATTGGGAAGGAGGTCCGTGTTGTGGACAGTGGGGAGAATATTTCTGTGGTGGACCGTTGAAATGACGTCTCTGTTGTGGACCATGGAAAGGACCTCTTTGTTGTAGACAGTGGGTAGTACGTCCCTGTGGTAGACAGTGTGTAGTATAGTCCTGTGGTGGACACTGGGGAGGACGTCCCTGTTGTCGATATTGGGAAGGACCTCCTTGTGGTGATCAGTGGAAAGAACATCCCTGTTGTGGACAGTGGGGAAGACATCCCTGTGGTGGACATTGGGAAGGACATCCCTGTGGTGGATAGTGAAGGGGACTTTCCTGTGTTGGACATTTGGGATGACATCCCTGTGGTGAATAGTGGGAAAGAAGTTTCTTTGGTGGATAGGGGGGAGGATGTCCCTGTCATAGAGTGTGCAGAGGATAACTCTGGGTGGAGGGTGTTGCTGACATCCCTGGTGTGCCAAGGAGGATATCCCTGTGGTGCACAGTGGTGAGGATATCCCTGTTGTGCACAGGAAAATGTCCCTGTTGTGCAAAGTGGGTAAGATGTCTCAGTGGTGAATGGTGAAAAGGATGTCACTGTGGTGGACAATTTGGAGGATGTCCCTGTGGTGGACAGTGGGAAGGACGTCCCTTTGGTGGACAACAATGAGGAATTCTCTATGGTGGACTGTATGAAGGACGTCCTTGTTGTGGTCAGTGGGGAGGATGTCCCTGTGATGGACAGTGGGGAGAATGTCTCTGTGGTGGACAGTTTAAAGATGTACCTTTGGTGGACAGTAGGAAGAATGCCACTTTGGTGGACAGTGGAAAGGACATTCCTGTGGTAGACAGTGGGTAGGATGTCCCTGTGGAGGGCAGTGGGTAGGACGTCTCTGTGGTGTACAGTGGAAAGGACATCACTGTTGTGGACAGTGGGGAGTATATTTCTGTGGTGGACAGTTGATTTGATGTCCCTCTGGTGGACAGTGGAGAGGACCTACCTGTGGTGGAGATTTGAGAGGACCTCCCTGTGGTAGACATGGGTAGGATGTCCCTGTTGTGGACAGTGGAAAGAACATCCCTGTTGTGGAAAGTGGGGAGGATGTCCCTGTGGTGGATAGTGAAAAGGACATAACTTTGATGGACAGTAGAGAGGACTTCCCTTTGCTGGACAGTGGGAAGAAGGTCTCTGTGGTGGACAGTGGGAAGGACATTTATGTTGTGTACTTTCAGAAGCCAGGAACCTCGCCTCTTACCCTTACCCTTACCTCTCCCCACCTGCACAATGTCCCCTGCAGCTTCATCTCCCTGGCAACCACAAGGTCCTGCTTGATAGTTATGTCCCCTGCAGCTTCATCTCCCTAGCAACCACAAGGTTCGGCTTGTCAGTTACAGATAGACTTATAGACTTAAAGCATGATTGAGTGAGACAGGATCATAGCCTGTGACCTGCTTTCCTGGGGTAAGCTTCATTTTCATTCCGTCCCATAAGAATGGGCCATTCACTGTCGAAGGAAGCGTCCTTCATAAAGGACCTCAAACAAAGTCTCAGAGAGAGAGGAATTAGGGTTAAAAAAAGATCTTATAAGTTTCTTTGTGTTTATTGATGAACAGTGTCCTTGGTTCATGATTGATGATCCTATCATACACCCTAAGAAGTGGAAAAAGTTGGGTCGTGAACTAAATAAAAATTAAATGTGAAGGTGACGGTGCAGTTAATCCAACAATTTTCTCATTTTGGGATATTATTAGGGACATTATTGAGGATGCTGACAGAAACTCAGGTAAACGCCAGCTCTTGTCTGTTGCAGAATACTGCTTATCACAATCGCGTCCTGGCTCCACCGGTTTCTCCTGCCCAACATCTCAGGCTTCTGTTCCTTTTACATTTATTGATATGCCTCATGAGTCTTAGCTTCCCTCCTAGTCTGATTCTCCTCATTTTATCCTGATTTGTCAGCTTTGGATTCCTCAACCCCGGCCTCGCCTGTGTGCCCTTGTCTTAGTTCTGTTTCCATTGCTCCTTTGCCCACACAGTATGTGCCTTTAGACACTGGCAACCCTTACATCTCTCATTCTCAAACTTCCTACTGTAATCCTGTTCTTCGAAAGCCCCTGCCTCTATGCTCGCCTTCCCCAGCCTCTTGGAGTTCCCGCCACCTTCACCTCCATCTCCCGCCGCCGCTGCCGCAGCTGATACACAGCACTTGCCCCCTTCCTGCCTGACTTGCTTTGTCTCTGTCCTCACCCCTCCAGCGGCAGCCTCAGTGTGCCCTGGCCTCGCCCTTCCAGCCGCAGCCAGCGCTTCTGAATCAGAGCCTTTGGATTCTGGCACTACAGCCGTTCCCACTCTAATGCCAGTTCCCTTGGTCTCCACATCACTTCCAACGTCTGCAGTTTTGACTTTCCCTGCTACACTGCCTGTTTCTCTCTCTGACATGAAGACCTGCCTTTCTTCTCAGGTCCATGAATTGGCAGACATCCTCCACCTTCAGGAGCAAATTTCACAGCTCTCAGTCCTTTGTTCCTCCTCCCTGTGCAGGACTCTCAATGTTTGATTTTCCCTGTCAATCGGTCTCAGGGTATCCCTCCTCAGACACCTGCGGCTCCTGATTCTAGTTCCTCACAGACCCCGCCACTCCCTCCCCCTTCCTGGTCTAGTGCTCAGCGTTCACACAGCCACATGCCTGCTGCTGCTTCTTCCTCCTCATGCCCCATGCCCCCTTCCTCTTCATGGTCCTCTCATAAACTTTCCCAGCCTTCTTGCCCCCAATTGGGGACAGAGGCCGTCTTCTGGAGATGAGGATGAAACAGAGCCAGAAGGTGGAAGCAGGGATGAGGGCAGAGCCGTGACAGAAAATGAAAACTTGTGTCCTATGGAGAATCCTACAATCTTTAAAAAAACTCCACTTTAAATGGTTAGAAAAATTAAATTCGGCTGTTAGGAATTATGGGCCCAATGCTCCCTTCACTCTTTCCCTTCTTGAAAGCCTTGGGGCAGGTGGATATTTAACACCCAATGAGTGGCTGACAGTTGCCCAGGACATATTAACTCGGGGACAATTTTTCTCTTGGCAAGATGATTGGGTTGCAGGTCTCAGGCACAAGTAAACCTCTCAAGCTCATGCTCACCCTCCAATAAATGGACACTTGATAAACTCCTAGGTTGAGGGAAATATGCTTCTAACCAATTACAGCAAAAATTTTCTCTGGGTCTCTTGGCTCAGTCTTCCTCAGCAGCTATGAGTGCCTGGAGAGCCATTCCCATGAAAGGCTCTGTCCTTTCCCCCTTGACCAAGATCATTCAGGGCAATCAAGAAGAATTTTCAGAACTTTTTGCCCACCTCCTGGAGGCAGCTGAGAGATCCTTGGGACCTGGCCAGGGAGACAATAAACTTCTTCAGCAGCTTGCTTATGAAAATGCTAACTCTGCCCGTAGGGCTGCCCTTCGAGGGAAATATAAAAATCAAGATTTGGATGAGATGATTCATATCTGCAAGGATGTAGATTCCTTTGCCCAGAAGGTCTCACAAGCCATCAATCTGGTTGTGGGAGCGGCCACTACAGCTACTAGTGGTGGGGCAAAAATATCCACCTGTTTTAGATGTGGTCACCTGGGCCACTTTGCTAAACAGTGCCCTCAGGGTAAACCCATGGCTCAGCCCCCACCTCAATGGAAGGGAGACCGTTCACTTCCAATGACCCCTTGCCCTCATTGCAGGCTAGGCAAATATTGGGCTACAGTCTGCAATTCCAAAACTGATATTTTGGCCAATCCCTCCATCCCCTTCAGGGAAACGGGATGCGGAGCCAGACCAAGACCCCTTAGCCAGTCTCCTTCCTGCCAGCCTTGGAAAACAACCAGGCAGGGCCACATCAAACCTTCCATCAACAGCTCCCAAACCATCCACAGCCCTCTGTAGGGCTACCCCAGGGAGTGCAGGATTGGACCTCTGTGCCCCCTCCAATACAATATTAGAAGCTGGAGGAGGAGTTCAGATGATCCCTAATGGTGTCTTTGGGCCTCCCCCACCCCAGACTTATTATCTTATCTTGGGCAGAGCATCTGCCACACTCCAAGGCATTACCATTTTCCCTTCAATCGTTGATAATGATTACTCTGGAGAAATTAAAGTATTGGCCACTAGTTCTAGAGGGCTCCTTCACATTCGCCAGGGACAGTGCCTTGCACAGGCCTTTCTCCTTCCAGTAGACACCTCCACACCTTCCTTGGGCCCATCCTGGGGTGCTTCCACCCCTGAGTTTTCTGATGTCTATTGGATCTAAAGAATCTCACAAGAGTGCCCACAATTAAAACTGAAACTTAATGGCAAAAACTTTGAGGGCATACTTGACTCAAGAGCGGACTCCAGAGTTATTTCACAGGCCTCTTGGCCCTCCCCTTGGCCCTGTCAGCCTTCTTTCACTCATCTTCAAGGCATTGGTCAGTCCACCAACACCCTTCAAAGCTCCCAGTTGCTCACTTGGGAGGATCTTTGGGGTAATACTGGACATGTTAGACCATTCATTGTACCTGGTCTCCCTATAAACTTATGGGGTCGAGATATATTGAGTCAAATGGGAGTTCTTATGTTTTGCCCCTCTGCAGTTGTTACCCACCAAATGCTGGACCAGGGGTTCATCCCTGGACAAGGCTTGGGCAGATGCAACCAAGGGATCCCCACCCCAATTGCTGTTACACCAAAGACCTCACGCTCAGGACTAGGTTATGATTCAAATTTTTCTTAAGGACCATTGCTCCCCCTGCACGCAAGACAGATAAGATCACCTGGAAGTCAGATTCCCCTATCTGGGTCGAACAATGGTTCCTCCCTCAACATAAACTTTTTGCAGCCATGCAGTTGGTGAAGGAACAACTAGATGCTGGCCACATTGAACCCTCCATCTCCCCTTGGAATACACCCATTTTGTGATACAAAAGAAAGGGGGCAAATGAAGACTGCTCCAGGACCTCAGAGAAATGAATAAGACTATGGTCCCAATTGGAGCCCTCCAGCCTGGCCTCCCCTCCCCCGTGGCAATACCTAAGAGTTACAATAAGATGGTTATTGATTTGAAAGATTGTTTTTTCTGCATCCCCTTACACCCAGAGGATTGTAAACATTTTGCCTGTAGCCTTCCTGTTGTTAATTGCATTGGGCCATCTCCATGAATTCAGTGGAGGGTCCTACCTCAAGGCAGAACCAATAGTCCCCAAAAAAAGTTTGTGGCCCAGGCCATTGACCCTTTTTGCCTTAAATACCCTGAGTTATATATTGTCCATTATATGGATGACATTCTGCTGGCTAGCCCTGACAAGACCACCTGGCCCAGGGTGGGCCAGGAGTTGGTAACTGCCTTCCAAGGCCTTGGGCTGCAGATTGCCCCTGAGAAGGTCCAGCTACAACCCTCACATTTATTCTTGGGTTTTGAGCTTCACCCCTCTAAGATTCTCTCTCAAAAAATTGAACTTAGAAAAGATTCCTTACAAACACTTAATGACTTTCAACGTCTCTTGGGAGAAATAAATTGGTTGTGCCCCTATCTAAAATTAACAACTGGAGAACTTAAGCCTCTATTTTATATTCTTCGAGGAGATTCTGACCCATCTTCCCCAGTTCCTTAACCCCTGAGGCCACCTCCGCCCTTAAGCTTGTGGAGAAAGCCATTCAACAACAGACTGTTCCCTATTATTCTCCAACCTCCCCCTTATGGCTATTGGTTCTTCCCACCATGTTTGCCCCCATGGGATTGTTGTAACAGACTAAACCTTTGTATTGGCTTTATTTGCCCGCCACCACTCCTAAAGTACTACCTGTTTATCCTGCCTTGGTGGCGCACATCATAAGGATGGGAAGAGAGACCTCCCTGAAGCCCTTTGGTAGAGACCCTGACCCTGTCAGTGTTCCCTATGATGCCACTCAAGTTCGGTGGCTACTTCAGACCTCAGATGAATGGGCTATTAACTGTATTTCATTTCAGAGAAAGATAGATAACCACTCTCCCTCTGACAAACTTATCCAGTTCCTTGAACACCAAGCGGTGGTCTTTCCTAAAGTGACTAAGAACATCCCCATTCCTCAAGCACTGCTGATTTTTACAGATGGATCCTCCTCTGGTGTTGCAGCCTTTAATATAGGTGGACAGGTCTCTAAGTTTCAGACCAAATTTTCCTCAGCACACTTGGTAGAATTGGTTGCTGTTATTCAAGTCTTTAAGACTTTCCCAGATTGTGCCTTTAATCTTTTTACTGACAGTGCACATGTGGCTCAATCAGTGCCTCTGTTAGAGACCGTTCCCTTTACAAGGCCATCTACCAATGCTTCCCTCCAATTTTCTGAGCTTCAGGAGATAATTTTAGCTAAATTCCATCCATTCTTTGTGGGTCACATATGCGCCCACTCTGGTCTTCCTGGACCCCTAAGCGAGAGAAATGACCTCATTGATAGGGCTACACGAGGGTCTCCATTTTCCTTGGCGACCTTGGCCCTGCCTTCTGATCGTGTACAAAAGGCACAAAAGGCCCACCAATTACATCATCTAAATGCCCAGACCCTCTGACAGATGTTCTCTATTACCAGAGAACCAGCACACCAGATTGTGTGTCAGTGCCAGGGATGTCTCACCCTCCTACCTAAATTACATTTGGGGGTGAACCCTCATGGCCTCACCCCAGGAGAGAAATGGCAAATGGATGTTACTCATTTTGCCCCTTTTGGTAAGCTTAAATATATACATGTTTCTATTGATACCTTCAGTGGTTTTCTTTGCACCTCACTAAAATCTGGTGAGGCTACCAAAAACGTAATTAGTCATGTGATTTTTTTGCCTTGCCTTTATGCCCATACCTAAGATACTTAAGACTGATAACGGCCCTGGATATAGCAGCGCATCCTTCAAACAGTTCTGTGCCCAGCTTAATATTAAACATGTTACTGGTATCCCATATAAACCCCAAGGACAGGGCATTGTAGAAAGGGCACATCAGACCTTAAAGAAAATGCTCTTAAAATTACAACATTGAAGTGGCATTTTATACCCCCAAAAGAGGAATCATAAAATCTTGTTAAATCATGCACTATTCATTCTCAATTTTTTGACCCTTGATGAAAATGGAAAGTCTGCAGCAGACAGATTCTGGCACCCTACTACAGCAGACTCCTATGTCAAAGTCATGTGGAAAGATCCATTGACATATAAGTGGAATGGTCCTGATATAGTCCTTATCTGGGGAACAGGACACATGTGTATATATGATTCCAAGGAATAAAACGCCAGATGGCTATCAGAAAGACTGGTGAAGTTGGCTAACTCTACCCCAGGGATACCCCCTGAGAATGGTTCTTAACTGTGCTTCCTTTCAGAAAAATGCATCCAGTTGCCTTGCTCCTCCTGCTCCTCCTGCTCACACTTCAGATTTATCCAAATGTGAGTATCAAACCCCAGCATTCCCCATACCAGATTTATAATTTTCCTTGGGTCATACTAAACCAAGCAGGAGACATTGTTAATTCCAGGTCTTCACTTGGAACCCAGCCTTCATGGCCCTCTCTGGAGATGGATCTTTGTGCTCTTGCCCTGGGAACCAGTACAGACTGGGGAAACCCCTCCCATTATTGGCCCCAAAGTCGGCTGGTTGATGCACCAAACCCCAATTATGATGGCCACCTTATAGGATGTAATTCCTATGATAGGATAGTCTTCTTGGCCAATGATCCATCTGGCCTCTATGTATGCCCTGGGTCCACCCACCGCGGTTGCTCTCAAAATTATAAATGTGGCTATAGCTCTGATTATTATTGTGCATCTTGGGGCTGTGAAACCACAAGAGATGCATATTGGAGACCCCACTTTTCCTGGGATTATATCACCTTAAGGAGAAAGTTTCTACCTACATATTTACAGGATAAACTAGGAATTAAGACCACCCAACCATTTAGATCCTGGTGTGAATTCAAATGGCGTGTCCCTCTTCTTATATTCTTTATGGATGTAGGGAGGAGTAAAGACTGGACAGGCCAAGGATATGAATGGGGCCTACGTCTAAGAGAGTGCTCAACCTTTACACTTACCTGCTCGGACCCGAGACTCATCTTTAGAATTAAGCTGCTTAAGAGTATCCCTAATAAAAATATTGCTGCTGTGGGCCCTAATCCTGCCATGCAGCACCCTCGGCCACCAGCCAAGACTGTCCCCAGGCCTGGTATTACTGCTCCAGCCATTTTGCCTCTCCCCACCTCTCCCCAGGTTACCTCATTTCAGCCCACTATACCTGCGGGCCCTCCTAGCTCTGCAGACCTTATTATTTCTCTGGCAAATGCCTCCTTTGAAGCTATTCATAATACCAGTGAATATTAATATCAAGAATATTGGATTTGTTTTTTACCTAATCCCCCTTTTATGAGGGAATAGCTCTTTTTTACCCATCCCTCCTTTTCTGATAATAGCAATTTGTTATTATGGGCTACTTCACCTGAGAGAGGTCTCACTATTAGTTCCATCTCGGGCATAGACCTCTGCCTTTTGGGGCCCTCTATGCTTTCCCCCCCCCCAAGATTTGGTCCCTATTTGTAATCAGACATTGATTTTGAATAATACCTTTTTATATACCATAGCATCCAATGGTACCTATTTTGCCTGTGCCACTGGATTGACATTATATATTTCCAATTTTGATTTTTTAAAAACCAGAGATTATTGTGTAGTTGTTACCATTCTCCCTCATTTTTTATTCAAAATTCAGAGTCTTTTCTTAATGTTCTGGATCAAGGTCTTTCCCTTAGGATCAAACGAGAGCCTCTGACAGCCTTTATGTTGTCTGTCATATTATGAATCAGCGTTATTGGCGCAGGTATTGGCATTGCTTCTCTAGTCACCTCCAATAATCATTATGCCCATCTTCAGTCTCTTATTGATAAAGATTTAAATAATTTGAGAGAAGGGATACAAGACCTTAAGGACTCTGTGGCTTCTCTTTCTGAGGTGGTGTTACAGAACAGGAGAGGACTTGACCTTGTCTTCTTTAAGGAAGAAGGTCTCTGTATAGCCCTCAGAGAAGAATGTTGCTTTTACTCTGATAAGACAGGCCTTGTCCAAAATAGCCTGGACAAAGTCAAAAAGAGTTTAAAGGAAAAAAAGAGCCAGAGAACAAGAGTCATGGTATCAAAATTGGTTCTCTACTTCACCTTGGCTTACTACCTTATTGCCTAGTTTACTAGGACCTTTTGTTGGTATTTTACTGCTTCTGTCTTTTGGCCCTTGGGCTCTTAACTGTCTCACAAGTTTTGTTAAGAACAAGATTGATTCTGCTATCAAGAAGCCAGTTGAAGTTCATTACCATCAACTGAAGACTGAAGGAAAACCATAAGTGATTCGGCCAGAGACAGGTGCAGCTGCCAGCCACCCTGCCTTCCCCTATGGATGACCCCTAGATTTCCATACCCTCAAGAATGGTTCCTGAAATGCCTGGCTCTGCCCTCGTTTCTCTCGCTAGGGAGACTGACCCCTTGATACCCTGACAAAAATTGGCTTTTTCCTAAACTAAGGCCTGCCTTTGATGTGGCCCTCTAATATCTGGGAGTCTTCCATTGTGACAATATTACACCTCAAATGACAAATGGATGATAACCTAGGCATTCACACAAAGATGTGTGAGAGAGAACAGAAGGGCATCTAGAGAGAAGAGAAGACAGAAGGATATACAGAGTGAGAAGAAAATTGTCGGGCATCCAGAGAGTGGAGAAGACAGAAGGGAATCTATAGTGAGGAGATAATGGTAGAGAATCCCGAGAGAGGAGAGAGCAGAAGGGCATCTAGAGAGAGGAGAAAACAGAAGGGCATCCGGAGAGAAGAGAGAACAGAAGGGCATCCAGAAAGAGGAAAAAACAGAAAGGCATCCAAAAAGAGGAGAAGACAGAAGGGAATCCACAGAGAGGAGAAGACAGAAGGGCATCCAGAGAGAGGAGAGAACAGAAGGGCATCCAGAAAGAGGAGAAAACAGAAGGGTATCCAAAGAGAGGAGAAGACAGAAGGGAATCCAGAGAGAGGAGAGGGCAGAAGATCATCCAGAGAAAGGAGAAGACAAGTGGGCATCCAGAGAGAGGAGAGGACAGAAGGTCATCCACAAAGAGGAGAAAACAGAAGGGCGTCCAGAGAGAGGAGAGAACAGAAAGGCATCTGAAAATAGGAGTAGAGAGAAGGCATCCAGATAGAGAAGAGGACTGACGGGCATCCTGAGAGAGGAGAGGACAGAAGGGCATTCAGGGAGAGAAGAGAAAAGAAGAGCATCCAGAGAGAGGAGAGGACAGAAAGGCATCTAGGGAAAGCAGAGAACAGAAGGGCATCCAGCAAGGGGAGAAGACAGAGGGGCATCGGGAGATAGGAGAAGACAGATGGGCATCCAGAGAGAGGAAAGGACAGAAGGGAAACTATAGGGGAGACAGAGCAGAAGGGCATCCAGCGAGAGGAGAGGAAAGAAGGGCATCCACATAAAATAGTACAAAAGGCCATACAGAAAGAGGACAAGACAGCAGGGCATCTAGATAGAGGAGAGAACAGAAGGGCATCCAGATAGACGAGAGAACAGAAGGGCTTCCACAGAAGGAGAAGACAGAGAGAATTCAGAGAGAGGAGAGAACAGAAGGGTATTCGGAGAGAGGAGAGAACAGAGGGCATCAGGAGCATGGAGAAGACAGAAGATCTTCCAGAGAGAGGAGAGAACAGAAATGAATCCAGAAAGAGGAGAAGACAGAAAGGCATGCAGAGAGAGGAGAGGATAAAACAGCATCCAGAGAGAAGAGAGAACAGAAGGGCATCCAGAGAAGTAGAAGACAGAAGGGTATCCCGAGAGAGGAGAGAACAGAAGGGCATCCAGAAAGAGGAGAGAACAGAAGGGCATCAAGAGAGAGGGGAACACAGAAGGGCATCCAGGGAGAGGAGAGCACATAAGGGAATCATAGAGAGGAGAGAACAGAAGGGCATCCAGAGAGAGGAGAAGACAGAAGGGCATCCATAGATAGGAGAAGACAGAACACCATTCAGAGAGAAGAGAAGACAGAAGGGCATCCAGAGAGAGGAGAGGACAGAAGGGCATCTAGAGAAAGCAGAGACCAGAAAGGCATCCAGGAAGGGGAGAAGACAGAGAAGCATCGGGAGATATTAGAAGATAGAAGGGCATCCAGAGATAGGAGAGGACAGAAGGGCATCCAGAGAGAAGAGAAAACAGAAGGGAATCCAGAGAGAGGAGAAGACAGAAGGGCATCCGGAGAGAGGAGAGAACAGAAGGGCATCCAGAAAGAGGAAAGAACAGAAAGGCATCCAGAGAGAGGAGAAGACAGAAAGGAATCCGGAGAGAGGAGAGAACAGCAGGGCATCCTGAAAGCGGAGAGAACAGAAAGGCATCCAGAGAGAGGAGAAGACAGAAGGGCATCCGGAGAGAGGAGAGAACAGAAGGGCATCCAGAAAGAGGAGAGAACAGAAAGGCATCCAGAGAGAGGAGGGGGAAGAAGGGAATCCCGAGGGAGGAGAGAACAAAGGGCATCCAGAGAGAGGAGAAGACAGAAGGGCTTCCATAGAGAGGAGAGGACAAAAGGGCATCCATAAAGAGGAGAGGACAGAAGGGCATTCAGAGAGAAGAGAAGACAGAAAGGCATCCAGAGAGAGGAGAGGACAGAAGGGCATCCAGGTAGAGGAGAGCACAGAAGGCCATCCAGAGTGATGAGAGCACAGAGAGGAATCCAGAGAGAATAGAGGACAGAAGGGCATCTAGAGAGAGGACAGAAGAGAAGGGCATCCAGCTAGAGGAGAAATCGGAAAGGAAATGCAGAGAGAGGAGAGAACACAAGGGCTTCCAGAGAGAGGTGAGGGCAGAAGGACATACAGAGAGATGTGAGGAAAAAAAGGGCATCCAGAGAGAGGAGAGGACAGAAGGGATCCAGAGATAGGAAAGAAAAAAGCCATCCAGAGAGAGGAGAAGAGAAAGGACATCCATAAAGAGGTGAGGTCAGAAGGCCATCCAGAGAGAGGAGAGAAGAGAAGGGCATCGAGAGATGAGAAGACAGAAACACATCGACATAGAGGGGAGAACAGAAGGGCATCCAGAGAGCAGAGAAGACAGAAGGGCATCCAGAGAGAGGAGAGAACAGAAAAGCATCCAGAGAGAGGAGAGCACAGAAGGGCATCCAGAGAGAGGAGAGAACAGAAAAGCATCCAGAGAGAATAGAGGAAAGAAAGGCATCTAGAGAGAGGAGAGAAGAGAAGGGAATTAAGAGAGAGGAGTTGACAGAAGGGCATCAAGAGAGAGAATTGAAAAGAAGGGCATCGAGAAAGAGAAGTGTGAAGAAGGGCATCCAGAGATAGGAGAGTAGAGAAGGGATCCAGAGAGAGGAGAGAAGAGAAAGCCATCCTGAGCGAGGAGAAGACAGAAGGGCATCCATGGAGAGGAGAGAACAGAAGGGCATCCAGAGAGAGGAGAGAGCAGAAGGGCATCCAGAGAGAGGAGAAGACAGAAGGGCATCCTGAGAGAGGAGAGAACAGAATGTCATCCAGAAAAAGGAGAAGACAGAAGGGAAGCCAGAGAGATGAGAGAACAGAAGGACATATGTAGAGAGGAGAAGATAGAAGGGCATTTAGAGAGAGGAGAGGACAGAAGGGCATCCAGAGAGAGGAGAAGACAGAAACACATCCACAGAGAGGGGAGAACAGAAGGGCATCCAGAGAGCAGAGAAGACAGAAGGGAATCCAGGGAGAGTAGAGAATAGAATGATACCAAGAGAGCAGAGAAGCCAGAAGAACATTCAGAGATAGGAGAGAACATAAGGGCATCCAGAGAGGATAGAGGATAGAAGGGCATGTAGAGAGAGTAGAGAACAGAAGGGTATCCAGAAATAGGAGACAGAAGGGCATTGGAAGATAGGAGAAGACAGAAGGGCTTCCAGAGAGAGGAGTTGATAGAATGGCCTCCAGAGAGAAGAGAGAATAGAAGAGCATTTAGAGAGAGGAGAGGTCAGAAGGGCATCCACAGAAAAGAGTAAAGAAGGCCATACATAGAGAGGAGAAGACAGAAGGGCATCTAGATAGAGGAGAGAACAGATGGGCATCTAGAGAGAGGAGAGAACAGAAGGTCATGCAGAGAAGGAGAAGACAGAGTGAAACCAGAGAGAGAAGAGAAAAGAAGGGCTTTTGGAGAGAGGAGAAGACAGAAGGGCCTCCAGAGAGAGGAGAGGATAGAACAGCATTCAGAGAGAGGAGAAGACCGAAGGGAATCCAGAGAGAGGTGAGAACAGAAGGGAATCCAGAGAGAGGAGATAGCAGAAGGGCATCCAGAGAGAGGAGAAGACAGAAGGGCATCCGGAGAGAGGAGAGAACAGAAAGGCATCCAGAAAGAGGAGAGAGCAGAAGGGCATCCAGAGAGAGAAGACAGAAGGGCATCCAGAGAGAGGAGAGAACAGAAGGGAATCCAGAAAGAGGAGAGAACAGAAGGGCATCAAGAGAAAGGAAAAGACATAAGGGAATCTAGAGAGAGGAGAGAACAGAAGGGCATCAAGAGAGAGGAGAGTGCAGAAGGGCATCGTGAGAGAGGAGAAGACAGTAGGGCATCCGGAGAGAGTAGAGAACAGAAGGGCATTCAGAGAGAAGAGATAGCAGAAGGGTATCCAGAAAGAGGAGAAGACAGAAGGGCATCCAGAGAGAGGAGAGGGAAGAAGGGAATCCCAAGAGATGAGAGAACAAAGGACATCCAAAGAGAGGAGAAGACTGAACAGCAACCATAGAGAGGAGAGGACAGAAGGGCATCCTGAGAAAGGAGAGAACAGGTCATCCAGAAAAAAGAGAAGACAGAAGGGAAGCCAGAGAGATGAGAGAACCGAAGGACATATGCAGAGAGGAGAAGATAGAAGGGCATTAAGAGAGAGAAGAGGACAGAAGGGCTTCCAGAGAGAGGAGAAGACAGAAACACATCCAAAGAGAGGGGAGAACAGAAGGACATCCATAGAGCAGAGAAGACAGAATGGAATCCAGGGAGAGTAGAGAATAGAATATCCAGAGAGCGGAGAAGGAAGAAGAACATCCAGAGATAGGAGAGAACATAAGGGCATCCAGAGAAGATAGAGGACAGAAGGGCATGTAGAGAGAGTAGAGAACAGAAGTGTATCCAGAAATAGGAGACAGAAGGGCATTGGAAGATAGGAGAAGACAGAAGGTCTTCCAGAGAGAGGAGTTGATAGAATGACCTCCAAAGAGAAGAGAGAATAGAAGAGCATTTAGAGAGAGGAGAGGTCAGAAGGGCATCCACAGAAAAGAGTAAAGAAGGCCATACATAGAGAGGAGAAGACAGAAGGGCATCTAGATAGAGGAGAGAACAGATGGGCATCTAGAGAGAGGAGAGAACAGAAGGTCATGCAGAGAAGGAGAAGACAGAGTGAAACCAGAGAGAGAAGAGAACAGAAGGGCTTTTGGAGAGAGGAGAAGACAGAAGGGCCTCCAGAGAGAGGAGAGGATAGAACAGCATCCAGAGAGAGAGGAGAGGATAGAACAGCATCCAGAGATAGGAGGAAACAGAAGGGCATCCAGAATGAGGAGAAAACAGAAGGGCATCAAGAGATAGGAGAAGACAAAAGGGAATCCAGAGAGAGGAGAGAACAGAATGGCATCCAGAGAGGGGAGAGAGCGGAAGGGTATCCTGAGAGAGGAGAAGACAGGAGGGCATCTGGAGAGAGGAGAGAACAGAAGGGCACCCAGAGAGAAGAGAGAGCAGAAGGGCATCCAGAAATGAGAAGACAGAATGGCATCCAGAGAGAGGAGAGGGAAGAAGCGAATCCAGAGAGAGGAGAGAAAAAAGGACATCCAAAGAGAGGAGAAGCCTGAAGAGCATCCATACAGAGGTGAGGATAGAAGTGCATCCAGAGAGAGGAGAGAACAGAAGGGCATCCAGAGGGAGGAGAGAGCAGAAGGGCATCTAGAGAGAGGAGAAGACAGAAGGGCTTCTTGAGAGAGGAGAGAACAAAGGGTCATCCAGTAAAAGGAGAAGACAGAATGGAAGTCAGAGAAATGAGAGAACAGAAGGGCATAGATAGAGAGGAGAAGATAGAAGGGCATTTAGAGAGAGGAGAGGACAGAAGGGCATCCAGAGAGAGGAGAAGACAGAAACACATCCACAGAGAGGGGAGAACAGAAGGGCATCCAGAGAGCAGAGAAGACAGAAGGGAATCCAGAGAGAGGAGAAGACAGAAACACATCCACAGAGAGGGGAGAACAGAAGGGCATCCAGAGAGCAGAGAAGACAGAAGGGAATCCAGGGAGAGTAGAGAATAGAATGATATCCAGAGAGCAGAGAAGACAGAAGAACATCCAGAGATAGGAGAGAACATAAGGGCATCCAGAGAGGATAGAGGACAGAAGGGCATGTAGAGAGAGTAGAGAACAGAAGGGTATCCAGAAATAGGAGGAGACAGAAGGGCATTGGGAGATAGGAGAAGACAGAAGAGCTTCCAGAGAGAGGAGTAGTCAGAATGCCCTCCAGAAAGAAGAGAGAAAAGAGGGGCATACAGAGAGAGAAGAGGTCAAAATGGCATCCAGAGAAAAGAGTAAAGAACGCCATACAAAGAGAAGAGAAGACAAAAGGGCATCTAGATAGAGAAGAGAACAGAAGGGAATCTAAAGAGAGGAGAAAGCAGAAGGGCATCCAGAGAGAGGTGAAGGCATAAGGGAATCCAGAGAGAGGAGAAAACAGAAGGGATTCCAGAGAGAGGATAGAGCAGAAGGGCATCCAGAGAGAGAAGAAGAGAGAAGGGAATCCAGAGAGAGGAGAGAACAGAAGGGCATCCAGAGAGAAGAGAGAGTAGAAGGGCATCTTGAAAGAAGAGAAGACAGTAGGGCTTCCAGAGAGAGGAGAGAACAGAAGGGCATTCAGAGAGAGGGGAGAGCAGAAGGGCATCCAGAAGGAAGAGAAGACAGAAGGGCATCTGGAGAGAGGAGACAACAGAAGAGCATCCAGAGAAAGGAGAGACCAGAATGACATCCAGAGAGAGGAGAAGACAGAAGGGAACCCGAAGAGATAAGAAAACAGCAGGGCATAGGAAGAGAGGAGAAGACAGAAGGGCATCCAGAGAGAAGAGAGGACAGAAGGGCATCCAGAGGGATGAGAAGACAGAAGGTCATCCAGAGAGAGGAGAGATAAGAAGGGAATCCCGAGAGAGGAGAGATCTCAGGACCTTCAAAGAGAGGAGAAGACTGAAGGGCATCCATAGAGAGGAATGGACAGAAGGGCTTTCAGTGAGAGGAGAAGACAGAGGGCATCCGGAGAGAGGAGAGATCAGAAGGACATCCAGAGAGAGGAGAAGACAGAAGGGCATCCAGAGAGAGGAAAAAACAGAAGGGCATCCAGAGAGAGGAGAGAGCAGAAAGGCATCAGGAGAGAGGAGAAGACAGAAGGGCATCCAGAAAAAGGAGAGTGCAGAAGGGCATCCAGAGAGAGGAGAAGATAGAAGGGAATCTACAGAGCGGAGAGAAAAGAAGGGCATCCAGAGATAGGAGAGAGCAGAAAGGCATCCAGGGAGAGGATTTGACAGTACGACATCCAGAGAGAGGAGAGAACAGAAGGGAATCCAGAGAGAGAAAAGAGAAGAAGGGCATCCAGAGTGAGGAGAAGACAGAAGTGCATCCAGAGAGAGGAGAGAACAGAAGGTCATCCAGAAAAAAGGAGAAAACAGAAGGGAAGCTGGAAAGACGAGAGAACAGAAGGGCATAGGTAGAGAGGAGAAGACAGAAGGGCATCCAGAGAGAGGAGAGAAAAGAAGGGCATCCAGACAGAGGAGAAGACAGAAACACATCCACTGAGAGGGGAGAAGAGAAGGGCATCCAGAGAGCAGAGAAGACAGAAGAGAATCCAGGGAGTGTAGAGAATAGAATGGTATTCAGAGAGCGGATGAGACAGAAGAACATCCAGAGATAGGAAAGATCATAAAGGCATCCAGGAAGGATAGAGGACAGAAGGGCATGTAGAGAGAGTAGAGAACAGAAGGGTATCCAGAAATAGGAGGAGACAGAAGGGCATTGGGAGATAGGAGATGACAGAAGGGCTTCCAGAGAGAGGAGTTGACAGAATGGCCTCCAGAAAGAAGAGAGAAAAGAAGGGCATTTAGAGTGAGAAGAGGTCAGAAGGGCATCCAGAGAGAGGGGAAGACAAAAGGGAATCCAGAGAGAGGAGAGAACAGAAGCGATTCCAGAGAGAGGATGGAGCAGAAGGGCATCCATAGAGAGGAGATGACAGAAGGGAATCCAGAGAGAGGAGAGAACAGAAGGGCATCCAGAGAGAAGAGAGAGCAGAAGGGCATCCTGAAAGAGGAGAAGACAGTAGGGCATCCAGAGAGAGGAGAGAACAGAAGGGCATCCAGAGAGAAGAGAGAGCAGAATGGCATCCAGAGAGAGGAAAATACAAAAGGGCATCCGGAGAGAGGAGAGAACAGAAGAGCATCCAGAGAGAGGAGAGAGCAGAAGGACATCCAGAGAGAGGAGAAGACAGAAGGGAAGCCGAAAAGATGAGAAAACAGAAGAGCATAAGAAGAGAGGAGAAGACAGAAGGGCATCCAGAAAGAGGTGAAAACAGAAGGGCATCCAGAGAGAGGAGAAGACACAAGGGCATCTGGAGAGAGGAGAGAACAGAAGGGCATCCAGAGAGAGGAGAGGACAGAAACACATCCACAGAGAGGGGAGAACAGAAGGGCATCCAGAGAGCAGAGAAGACAGGAGGGCATCCAGAGAGTGAAGAGGACAGAAGAGCATCCAGAGAGAGGAGAGCACAGAAGGGCATCCAGAGAGATGAGAGAACAGAGAGGCATCCATAGAGAATAGAGGACAGAAAGGCATCTAAAGAGAGGAGAGAATAGAAGGTCATCGAGCGAGAGGAGAAGACAAAAAGAGAATGCAGAGACAGGAGAGAAAAGAAGGGCACCCAGAGAGAGGAGAGGACAGAAGGGCATCCAGAGAGGTGAGGAAAGAAGCACATCCAGAGAGAGGAGACTGAAGAAGGGCATCCAGAAAGAGGAGAGGACAGAAGAGATCCAGAGAGAGGAGAGAACAGAAAGCCATCCAGAGAGAGGAGAAGACTGAAGGGCATCCATGGAGAGGAGAGGTCAGAAGGGCATCCAGAGGGAGGAGAAGAGAAGGGAATCGGGAGCGGAGAAGACAGAAACATGTCCACAGAGAGGGGAGAACAGAAGGGCATCCAGAGAGAGGAGAGGACAGAAGGGCATCCAGAGAGAGTTGAGGAAAGAAGGGCATCCAGAGAGAGGAGACTGAAGAAGGGCATCCAGAAAGAGGAGAGGACAGAAGGGATCCAGAGAGAGGAGAGAACAGAAAGCCATCCAGAGAGAGGAGAAGACAGAAGGGCATCCATGGAGAGGAGAGGTCAGAAGGGCATACAGAGGGAGTAGAGAAGAGAAGGCCATCGAGAGCGGAGAAGACAGAAACACATCCACAGAGAGGGGAGAACAGAAGGGCATCCAGAGAGAGGAGAGGACAGAAGGGCATCCAGAGAGAGTAGACTGAAGAAGGGCATCCAGAGAGAGGAGAGTGTGGGGCAGAAATTTTCGTGGGCGGGGGGAAGGGAGGGAGTCCAGCGACAGAGTCTCAGGGCAGTCCAGCACCAGGGCTTACCGCGCCGCCAGCAGAAGATCCCACATTCACACTGCTGTCGGTGGGCTTGCCAGCGGCTGCATCGGCAAGGTTCCAGGGTTCCAAAAGCAGGGAATCAGGCGGAGAGACCATGGACACGTGAAGTCCGGTTTTCCAAAGCTTTTATTGTTCATGGCACGGTGAATGGATGCAGGTGTTGTGCGCTTCTTCCCCTCCAAAGGCCAGGGGAGACCAGTCTTATAGGGAAGGGAGAAAGGGGAGGGAATAACTTAATTAGCTACTCCCCTGGCCTTTTGATAATTCATTAATGTTTAAATCTCTGGAGGTAGAGACTTGTTAATCACGCCCTCTACCTGTCCTACGTGACTGAAAATAACAGGTTAAATGGAGTTAACTCATTAAAGGCCCAACAGGAGAGGACAGAAGGGATCCAGAGAGAGAAGAGAATAGAAGTGCATCCAGAGAGAGGAGAAGATAGAAGGGCATCCAGCGAGAGGATAGGATAGAATGGCATCCAGAGGGAGGAGAAGTCAGAAGGTCATCCACAGAGAGGAGAGAACAGAAGGGCATCCAGAGAGAGGAGAAGACAGAAACACATCTACAGGGAGGGGAGAACAGAGCGGCATCCAGAGCGCAGAGAAGACAGAAGTGCATCCAGGGAGAGTAGAGAATAGAAAGGTATCCAGAAAACAGAGAAGACAGAAGAACATCCAGAGAGAGAAGAGAACTTAAAGCCATCCAGAGAGAATAGAGGACAGAAGGTCATGTAGAGAGAGTAGAGAACAGAAAGGTATCCAGAAAGAGGAGAAGACAGAAGGGCATAGGGAGATAGGAGAAAACAGATGTGCTTCCAGAGAGAGGAGTTGACAGAAGGGCTTCCAGAGAGAAGAGAGAAAAGAAGGACATCCAGAGAGAGGAGAGGTCAGGAGGGCATCCACAGAAAAGAGTAAAGAAGGCCATACAGACAGAGGAGAAGACAGAAGGGCATCTAGATAGAGAAGAGAACAGAAGGGCATCTAGAGAGAGGAGAGAACAGAAAGGAATTTGGAGAGAGAAGAATACAAAAGGGCATCCAGAGAGGAGAGAATAGAAGTGCATCCAGAGAGAGGAGATAGCAGAAGGGCATGCTGATAGAGGAGAAGACAGTAGGGCATCCAGATAGAGGAGAGAACAGAAGGGCATCCAGAGAGCAGAGAGCAGAGAGCAGAAGGGAATCCAGAAAGAGGAGAAGACAGAAGGGCATCCAAAGAGAGGAGAGAACAGAAGAGCATCCAGAGAGAGGAGAGACCAGAAGGACATCCAGAGAGAGGAGAACACAGAAGGGAAGCTGAAGAGATGAGAAAACAGAAGGGCATAAGAAGAGAGGAGAAGACAGAAGGCCATCCAGAGAGAGGAGAGGACAGAAGGGCATCCAGAGGGCAGAGAAGACAGAAGGGCATCCAGATAGAAGAAAGGGAAGAAGGGCATCCAGAGAGAAAAGAGAACAGAGAGGACTCCAGAGAGAATAGAGGACAGAAGGGCATCTAGAGAGAGGATAGGAGAGAATGGCATCCAGCGAGAGGAGAAGACAAAAAGGGAATCCACAGAGAGGAGAGGACAGAAGGGCATCCAGAGAGAGGAGTGTGAAGAAGTTCATCCAGAGAGAGGAGAGGACAGAAGGGGTCCAGAGAAGGAGAGAACAGAAAGCCAACCAGAGAGAAGAGAAGACAGAAGGGCATCCATGAAGAGGAGAGGTCAGAAGAGCATCCAGAGAGAGGAGAAGACATAAACACATCCACAGGGAGGGGAGAACTGAAGGGCATCCAGAGCACAGAAAAGACAGAAGTGCATCCAAGGAGAGTAGAGAATAGAACGGTATCCAGAGAGCGGAGAAGACAGAAGAACATCCAGAGATAGGAGAGAATATAAGGACATCCAGAGAGGATAGAGGACAGAAGGGCATGTAGAGAGAGTAGAGAACAGAAGGGTATCCAGAAAGAGAAGACAAAAGGGCATTGGGAGATAGGAGAAGATAGAAGGGTTTCAAGAGAGAGAAGTTGACAGAATTGCCTCCAGAGAGAAGAGAGAAAAGAAGGGCATCCAGAGAGAAAAGAGGTCAGAAGGGCATCCAGAGAAAAGAGTAAAGAAGGCCATACAGAGAGAGGAGAAGACCGAAGGGCATCTAGATAGAGAAGAGAACAGAAGGGCATCTAGAGAGAGGAGAGAACAGAAGGGCATTAAGAGAGAGGATAAGACAGAAGGGAATCCAGAGAGAGGAGAGAACAGAAGGGCATCTAGAGAGAGGAGAGAGCAGAAGGGCATCCAGAGAGAGGAGAAGACAAAAGGGCATCCGGAGAGAGGAGAGAACAGAAGGGCATCCAGAAAGAGGAGAGAACAGAAGGGCATCCTGAGAGAGGAGAAGACAGGAGGGAATCCAGAGAGAGGAGAGTATAGAAGGGCATCCAGATAGAGGAGAGAGCAGAAGTGCATCTTGAGAGAGGAGAAGGCATTAGGGCATCCAGAGAGAGGAGAGAACAGAAGGGCATTCAGAGAGCACAGAAAACAGATGGGAATCCAGGGAGAGTAGAGAATAGAACAGTATGCAGAGAGCGGAGAAGACAGAAGAACATCCAGAGATAGGAGAGAACATAAGGGCATCCATAGAGAATAGAGAATAAAACGGCATATAGAGACAGCAGAGAACAGAAGGTTATCCAGAAAGGGGAGAAGACAGAAGGGGATCAGGAGTTAGGAGCAGACAGAAGGGCATCCAGAGAGAGGAGAGAACAGAAGGGCATCCAGAGAGAGGAGAGAGCAGAAGTGCATCCAGAGAGAGGAGAGGACAGAAGGGCATGCAGAGAGAGGAGAAGACAGTAGGACATCCGGAGAAAGGAGAGAACAGAAAGCCATCCAGTGAGAGGAGAAGACAGAAGGGCATCCATGGAGAGGAGAGAACAGAAGGACATCCAGAGAGAGGAGAGAACAGAAGGGCATCCAGAGAGAGGAGAAGACAGAAACACTTCTACAGGGAGGGGAGAACAGAAGGGCATCCAGAGTGTAGAGATGACAGAAGTGCATCCAGGGAGAGTAGAGAATAGAATGGTTTCCAGAGAGCGTTGAAGACAGAAGAACATCCAGAGATAGGAGAGAACATAAGGGCATCTAGAGAGAATAGAGGACAGAAGGTCATGTAGAGAGAGTAGAGAACAGAAAGGTATCCACAAAGAGGAAAAGACAGAAGGGCATTGTGAGATAGGAGAAGACAGAAGGGCATCCAGAGAGAGGAGAGAACAAAATGGCCTCCAGAGAGAAGAGAGAAAAGAAGGGCATCCAGAGAGAGGAGAGGGCAGAAGGGCATCCACAGAAAAGAGTAAAGAAGGCCATACAGAGAGGGGAGAAGACAGAAGGGCATCTAGAGAGAGAAGAGAACTGGAAGGCATCTAAAGAAAGGAGAGAACAGAAGGGCATCCAGAGAGGGGAGAAGACAGGAGGGCTTCCAAAGAGAGGGGAGACCAGAAGGGCATGCAGAACGAGGAGAAATGAGAAGTAATCTAGATGGAGAAGAGGATAGACGGGCATCCTGAGAGAGGAGATAACAGAAGGGCATCGAGGGAGAGAAGAGAACAGAAGGTCATCCAGAGAGAGGAGAAGACAGAAGCTAATCCAGAGAGAGGAGAGAACAAAAGGGCATCTAGAGAGAGAAGAGGACACAAGTTCATCCAGAGAGAGGAGAGAACAGAAGGGCATCCAGAGAGAGGAGAGGACAAAAGGTCATCCAGAGAGAGGAGAGAACAGAAGGGCAACCAGAGAAAGGAGAAGACAGAAGGGCATCCAAAGAGAGGAGAGGACAGAAGGACATCCCAAGAGTAGAGAGAACAGAAGCACATCCAGAAGATGAGAGAACAGGAGAGAATCCAGAAAGAGGAGAGAACAGAAGCCCATCCAGAGAGAGCAGAAGAGTGAAGGACATCCAAAGAGAGAAGAGGACTGAAGGGCATTTGGAGAGAGGAGAACACAGAAGGGCATCTAGAGAAAGGAGAAGACAGAAGGGTATCCAGAGTAAGGAGAAAATTGTCGGGAATCCAGAGACAAGAGAATACAGAAGGGCATCGGGACAGACAAGAGAACAGAAGGGCATAGGGAGAGAGGAGAAGACAGAAGGACATCCAGAGAGAGTAGAGGACAGAAGGGCATCCAGAGAGAGGAGAGCACAGAAGGACATCCAGAGAAACGAGAGAACAGAGAGGCATACAGAGAGAATATATGACAGAAGGGCATCTAGAGAGAGGAGAAAAGAGAAGGGCATAAAAGCGAGAGGAGAAGACAAAAAGGGAATCCAGAGAGAGGAGAGAACAGAAGGGCATCCAGAGAGAGGAGAGAACAGAAAGCCATCAAGAGAGAGAGAAGAAGAGAGAAGGGCATCCATGGAGAGAAGAGGTCAGAAGGGCATCCAGAGAGAGGAAAGAACAGAAATGCATTCAGAGAGAGGAGAATACAGAAACACATCCACAGAGAGAAGAGAACAGAAGGGCATCCAGAGAAGGAGAAGACAGTGCGAATCCAGAGAGAGGAGAGAACAGAAGGGCATTCGGAGAGAGGAGAGAACAGAAGCACATCGGGAGAGAGGAGAGAACAGAAGTGCATCCAGAAAGAGGAGAGAACAGAAGTGAGTCCAGAGAGAGGAGAAGACAGAAGGGCATCCAGAGAGAGGAGAGGATAGAATGGCATCCAGAAAGTGGAGAAGACAGAAGGGAATCCAAAGAGAGCAGAGAACAGAAGGAAACCCAGGGAGAGGAGAGAGCAGAAGGACATCCAGAGAAACAAGAGCAGAGAGGCATACAGAGAGATATATGACAGAAGGGCATCTAGAGAGAGGAGAAAAGAGAAGGGCATCCAGCGAGAGGAGAAGACAAAAAGGGAATCCAGAGAGAGGAGAGAACAGAAGGGCATCCAGAGAGAGGAGAGTGAAGAAGGGCATCCAGAGAGAGGAGAGTGAAGAAGGGCATCCAGAGAGAGTAGAGGACAGAAGGGAACCAGAGAGAGGAGAGAACAGAAAGCCATCAAGAGAGAGAAGAAGACAGAAGGGCATCCATGGAGAGAAGAGGTCAGAAGGGCATCCAGAGTGAGGAGAGAACAGAAATTCATCCAGAGAGAGGAGAAGACAGAAACACATCCACAGACAGAAGAGAACAGAAGGTCATCCAGAGAAGGAGAAGACAGAGCGAATCCAGAGAGAGGAGAGAACAGAAGGGCATTCGGAGAGAGGAGAGAACAGAAGGGCATCAGGAGAGAGGAGAGAACAGAAGTGCATCCAGAGAGAGGAGAAGACAGAAGGGCATCCAGAGAGAGGAGAGGATAGAACGGCATCCAGAGAGAGGAGAGGGAAGAAGTGAATCCCGAGAGAGGAGAGAAAAAAGACATCCAAAGTGAGGAGTAGACTGAAGAGTATCCATATTGAGGAGAGGACAGAAGTGCATCCACAGAGAGGAGAAGACAGAAGGGGCATCTGGAGAGAGGAGAGAACAGAAGGGCATCCAGAGAGAGGAGAGAGCAGAAAGGCATCCAGAGAGAGGAGAAGACAGAAAGGCATCCTGAGAGAGGAGAGAACAGTAAGGAATTATTAGAAAGGAGAAGACAGAAGGGAAGCCAGAGAGATGAGAGAACAGAAGGGCATAGATAGAGAGGAGAAGACAGAAAGGCATTCTGAGAGAGGAGATAAAACAAGGGCATCCAGAGAGAGGAGTAGACAGAAAACACATCCACAGGGAGGGGAGAACAGAACAGCATCCAGAAAGCAGAGAAGACAGAAGTACATCCAGGGAGAGTAGAGAATAGAACGGTATCCAAGAGAGTGGAGAAGACAGAAGAACATCCAGAGAGAGGAGAGTATAATAAGGGCATCCAGAGATAATAGAGGACAGAAGGGAAAGAAGAGAGTGCAGAGAACAGAAGGGTATCCAGAAAGAGGAGAAGCAGAAGGGCATCGGGAAATATGAGAAGAAAGAAGGGCATCCAGAGAAAAGAGAGGACAGAATGACCTCCAGAGAGAAGAGAGAAAGAAGGGCATCCAGAGAGAAGAGAAGAGAGTAGGGCATCCGGAGAGAGGATTGAACAGATGGGCATCCAGGGAGAGGAGGAGAACGAAGAGCATCTAGGGAGAGGAGAGAAAGAAGGGCATCCAGAGAGGGGAGAAAAACAAGGGCTTACAGAGAGAGGGGAGAACAGAAGAGCACCGGAGAGAGGGGAAGAAAAAAGGCATCCAGATGGAGAAGAGGACAGACAGGCATCCAGAGAGAGGAGAGGACAGAAGGGCATCCAGAGAGAGGAGAGAACAGAAGGGCATCCAGAGAGAGGAGAGGACAGAAGGGAATCTAGAGAAAGCAGAGAAAACAAGGGCATCCAGAAAGAGGAGAAGATAGAAGGACATCAAGAGATAGGGGCGGACAGAAGGGCATCTACAGAAAAGAGAACAGAAGGCCATCCAGGGGGAGGAGAAGAAAGAAGGGCATCTGGATAGAGGATGAGAACAGAATTGAATCCAGAGAGAGGGGAAGACAGGAGGGCACTCAGAGAGAGAGAAGACAAAAGGGAATCCAGAGAGAGGATGAGAACAGAGGGCATCAGAGTGATGAGAATACAGGAGAGCATCCATAGAGACAAGAGAACATAAAGGCAACCAAAGAGATTAGAGAACAGAACAGATCCAGAAAGACGAGAGGACAGAATGGCATCCAGAGTGAGGAGAGGACAGAAGGGCATCCAGAGAGACGAGAGGACAGAAGAGCACCCAGAGAGAGGAGAGGACAGAAGGGCATCCAGAGAGAGGAGAGACCAGAAGTGCATCCAGAGAGAGGAGAGACCAGAAGTGCATCCAGAGAGAGGAGAGACCAGAAGTGCATCCAGAGAGAGGTGAACACAGAAGGGCATTCCAGAGAGAAGAGAACAGAAAGGCATCCAAAGAGAGGAGAATCCCGAAGGGCATCCAGAGAGAGGAGAAGACAGAAGGGCATCCAGAGAGAGAAGAGAACAGAAAGGCAACCAGAGATAGGAGAGGACAGAAGGGCATCCAGAGAGAGGAGAGCAAAGAAGGGTATCCAAAGATATGAGAGAACAGAAGGGCATAAATACAGAATAGAGGACAGAAGGGCATCTAGAGAGAGGAGAGAAGAGAAGGGCATCGAGAGAGAGGAGAAGACAAAAAGGGAATCCAGAGATAGGAGAGAAAAGAAGGGCATCCAGAGAGAGAAGTGGACAGAAGGGCATCCAGAGAGAGAGAACAGAAGGGCATACAGAGAGAGGAGAGAACAGAAGGGCATTCAGAAAAAATGGAGAACAGAAGGGCATCCAGAGTGAGGAGTGTACAGAAGGGCATTCAGAGAGAGGAGAGAGCAGAAGGGCATCCAGAGAGAGGAGAAGACAGAAAAAAATCCAAAGAGAGGAGAGAACAGAAGCGCATCCAGAAAGAGGAGAGAACAGAAGGGAATCTGGAGAAAGAGAAGACAGAAATGCATCCAAAGAGAGGAGAGAACAGAAGGTCATGCGAAGAGACAAAAAGTCAGAAGGGCATCCAGAGAGAGGAGAGGACAAAAGGGCATCTGGAAATAGAAGAGAACAGAAGGGCATCCAGGGAGAGGAGAGAACAGAAGGGCATCCAGAGAGAGGAGAGGACAGAAGGGCATCCAGAGTGTGGAGAGAACAGAAGGACATCCAGAGAGAGGAGAGAACAGAAGGGCATCTAGAGAGAGGAGAGAAAAGAAGGGCATCCAGAGAGAGGAGAGGACAGAAGGGCATCCAGAAAAAGGAGAAAAAAAGTGAATCCATAGAGAGGGGAACACAGAAGGACATTCAGAGAGAGGAGAAAGCAGAAGGGCATCCAGAGAGAGGAGAATACAGAAGCGCATACCGGGTGAGGAGAGGACAGATGGGCATCCAAAGAAATGAGAGAGCAGAAGGGCATCCACAAAGAGGAGAGGACAGAAGGGCATGCAGAGAGAGGAGAGGACAGAAGGGCATTCAGAGAGAGGAGAGAGCAGAAGGGCATTCAGAGAGCAGAGAAGAAAGAAGGGCTTCCAGAGAGTTTAAAGAATAGAATGGTATACAGAGAGCAGAGAAGGCAGAAGGGCATCCAGAGAGCAGAGAAGACAGAAGGGCATCCAGAGAAAGGAGAAGACAGAAGGGCATCCAGTGAGAGGAGAGAATATAAATGCATCAAGAGAGAGGAGAGGACAGAAGGGCATCCAGAGAGAGGTAGAGGACAGAAAAACATCCAGAGAGAGGAGAGAACTGAAGGAATCAGAGAGAGGAGAAGCTAGAAGGGCATTCAGAGAGAGGAGAGAGCTTTAGGTCATCCAGAGAGAGGAGAAAACAGAAGAGAATCAAAGAGAGGATAGAATGAATGGCATCCATAAAGAGGAGAGAACATAAGGGCATCCATAGAGATGAGAGAACAGAAGATAATCTAGACAGAAAAGAGAACAGAAGGGCAACCAGGGATATGAGAGGACAGAAAAAAATCCAGAGAGAGGAGAGGAGAGAAGGGCATCCAGAGCGTGGAGACGACAGAAGTGCATCCAGAGAGAGGAGAGGACAGAAGGGCATTCAGAGAGAGGAGAGAACAGAAGGGCATCCAGAGAGAGGAGAGACCAGAAGGGCATCCACAGAGAGGAGAGAATAGAAGAGCATCGGACGAGAGGAGAAAACAGAAGGGCATCAAAGGAGAGGAGAGGACAGAAGGGCATCCATAGAGAAGAGAAGACAGAAGGGCATCCAGAGAGAGGGAGACACAAGAGAACCAGAGAAAGGAGACAACAGAAGGACATCCAGAGAGAGGAAAATACAGAAGGGCATCCAGATAGAGGACAGACCTTAAGGGCATCCAGAGGGATGAGAATACAGAAGGGCATCCAGAGAGAGAATAGGACAGAAAGTGCATTTGGAGAGGAGAACAAAAGGGCATCCAGAGAGATGAGAAGACAGAAGAGCAACCAGAGAGAGTTAGAGTATAGAAAAGTATACAGAGAGAGGATGAGAACAGAAGGGCATCAGAAAGAAGAAAGAAACAGAAGGGTATCCAGAGAGAGGAGAGGACAGAAGGGCATCCACAGAGAAGGGAGAACAGAAGTGCATCAGGAGAGGCGAGAACAGAAAGGCATCCGAAGACAAGAGAGAACAGAAAGGCATCAAGAGAGAGGAGAGGACAGAAGGGCATCCAGAGAGAGGAGAGGACAGAAGGGCATTCAGAGAGAGGAGAGAACAGAAGTGCATAAATGGAGAGGAGAGGTCAGAAGGGCATCACAGAGAGGAGAGAACAGATGGGCACCAGAGAGCAGAGAAGAGAGAAGGGATCAGAGAGAGTAGAGAATATAACGGTATCCAGAGAGCAGAGAAGACAGAAGGGCATCCAGCACAAAGAAGACAGAAGTGCATCCAGTGATAGGAGCGAGAACAGAAAGCCATCAAGAGAGAGTAGAGGACAGAGGGCATTCCAGAGAGAGGAGAGGACAGAAAGGCACTCCAGAATGAGGAGAGAAACAGAAGTGAATCCAGAGGAGAGGAGGAAGACAGAAGGGCCTTCAGAGATAGGAGAGGCAGTAGCATAGGGAACAAGAAGAGGAGAAGACAGAAGGGCATCCATAAATAGGAGGAGAACAGAAGGGCATCCAGAGGAGGAGAGGAAGAAGGGCATCAACCAGGAAGGCGAGAACAGAAGCCACATCAGAGAGACGAGAGAAACAGAAGTGCATCCAGAGAGAAGAAGAGAACAGAAAGGCATCCAGAGAGAGGAGAGGACAGAAGGGCATCCAGAGAGAAGAGAGAAAAGAAGTGAATCCAGCGAGAGGGAGAAGACAGAAGGGCATTCAGAGAGAGGAGATAGCATTAGGGCATCCAGAGAGAGGAGAAGACAGAAGGGAATCCAAAAAGAGGAGAGAACAGAAGGGCATCCAAAGAAAGGAGAAGACAGAAGGGCATCTGGAGAGGAGAAGGACAGAAGGACATCCAAAAGAAGAGAGAACAGAAGGGCATCCAGAGAGATGAGAGTTCAGGAGAGAATCCAGAAAGAGGAGAGAACAGAAGCCCATCCAGAGAGAGCAGAAGAGTGAAAAACATCCAGAGAGAGAAGAACATCCGGAGAGAGGAGAAGACCGAAGGGCATCCAGAGAGAGGAGAGGTCAGAATGGCATCCAGTGAGAGGAGAGACAAGAACAACATCTAGAGGAGGAAAGACAGAAGGATATCCAGAGTGAGGAGAAAAATTGTCGGGCATACAGGAGAGAGGAGAAGACTGAAGGGCACGAGAGAATTGAGAGAACAGAATGCATATGGAAAGAGGAGAACAGAAGGGCATCCAGAGAGAGGAGAGGACAGAAGGCCAGCAAGAGACGAGAGACACAAAAGGGAAACAGAGAGACGAGAGAACAGGAAGGATATCCTGAGAGAATAGAGGACACAAAAAACATCTGAGATGAGGTGGGAAGAGGCAGCACATCCAGGAGAGGAGAAGACAAAAAGAGGAATTCAGAGAGAGGAGGATCCAGTAGGGCATACAGAGAGAGCGTGAGGACAGAAAGGCATCAGAGAGAGAGAGGACGAAGAGCATCCAGAGAGAGGGGAGAACAGAAAGGGAATCTATGAGAGGAGTGGTCAGAAGGAATGAACATGAGAGGAGGAACAGACGGGCATCCAGATAACAGAGAAGACAGAAGGTCATCCAGAAAGATAGAGAATAGAACGTATCCAGAGAGAGAGAAGACAGAAGGCCATCCAGAGAAAGAAGACAGAAGGGCATCCATGGAGAGGATGGAGAACAGAAGGGCATCAAGAGAAGGAGAAGACAGTAAGGGCATCAATAGGAGAGGTGAAAACAGAAGTGGCATCCAGAGAGAGAGGAAAGAGAAAAAGGGCATCCAGAGTGAAGAGAACAAGAAGAGCATCCAGAGAGAGAGAGGAGAGATCAGAAGGTATCACGAGAGAGAGAGAAGACAGTGAGGACTACCAGAGAAGATGAGGAGGACAGAATGGAAGCAGATGGAGGAGAGGAACAGAAGGCATAAAAAGAGAGGAGAGGAAACAAGTGCATTGCCGAGAGGAAGAGAGAACAGAAAGGCATCTAGAGAGTAGGAGAGGACAGAAGGGCATCACAGATTGGAAGAAAGAAGAGCATCGAGAGAGAGGAGACAAACATAGGTATAAAAGCAAGGAGATGACCAGAAGGGCATCCAGAGAGAGGAGAGAACAGAAGAGGCATCTGCGAAGAGAAGGGAGAGGACAGAAGGGCTTCCAGAGGAGAGAAGTAGACAGAGGCATCCAGAGAGATTAGAGGGACAGAAGAGAATCTAGAGAGATAAGGGAGCAGAAGGGGCAACCAGATATTTGAGAGGACAGAAGGAAATCCAGAGAGAGGGACGAGGACAGTTGGGCATCCAGAGAGAGGAGAGGACAGAAGGCATACAGAGAGAAGAGAGAAAACAGAAGGGGATCCAGAGGGTGTGAATACAGAAAGGGCATCCAGGAGAGAGGAGAAGAAAGAAGGGCATTGAGAGATTTGAGAAAAAAAGCATACAGCGAAAGAGAGAACAGAAAAGGGCATCCAGAAAGAGGAGGAGAACAGAAGGGCATCCATGAGAGGGAAAGGAACAAAAAGGGCACCACAGAGAGGGGAGAACAAAAAGAGCATCAGTGAGAGCTAGAGAACAAAAGTGATCCAGAGAGAGAGAGAAACAGAAAGTCACCAAAGAGAGGGAGAGTTACAGAAGGGCATTTAGAGAAGGAGAGAGCATTTGGGATCCAGAGAGAGGTAAAAAATAAGAAGGGATCCAAAGAGAGGGGGAGGACAGAAGGGGCATCCAATGAAAGGAAAAGAAAAAAGGCATTCCAGAGAGAGAGAGGACAGAAGGAGATCCAAAATGAGAGAAAACAGAAGGGCATCCAGAGAGATGAGAGTACAGGAGAGGATCCAGAAAGAGGACAGAGAACAGAAGCCATCCATAGAGAGCAGAAAGACTGAAAACATCAGAGAGAGAGAAGAGGACAGAAGGGCATTTTTGGAGAGAGGAGAAGACAGAAGGGCATCAGAGAGAGGAGAGGTCAGCAATGCCAGCCAGTGAGAAGGAGACAACAGAAGGACATCTAGAGCGAGGGGGAAGACAGAAGAATATCCAGTTGTGAGGAGAAAAATTTCGGTCATCAGAGAGAGGAGAGACCTGAAGGGCATCGAGAGAATCTAGAGACAGAAGTTATAGGGATAGAGAAGAGACAGAAGGGTATATCAGAGAAAGGAGAGGATAGAAGGCATCCAGGAGAGAGAGAGCACAAAAGGGAATCCAGAGAAAACGAGAGAACAGAAGGATATCCCCGAGAGAATAGAAGACACAAGGGCTCCAGAGAGGATAGAAGGGAACAGTAGGTCATTCCAGAGTGAGGAGGAGGACAGAAGGGCCACCCAGAGAGAGGAGAGGATCAGAAGGAACATCAGAGAAAGGATGGAGGACAAAAGGGAATCCAGAGACGAGGAGAGTACAGAAGAGATCCAGAGAGAGGGGTAGAACAGAAAGGCATCCAGAGAGAGGAGAGGACAGAAGCGGCATCATGATAGGAGAGGACAGAAGGCATCCAGAGAGAGGAGAGAACAGAAGTGATCCAGAGAGAGGAGAAAACAGAAAGCACTCAGAGAGAGGACGAGAGCTATATGGCATACAGAGAGAGGAGAGACAGAAGTGAATCCAAAGAGAGTAGAGAAAGACTGGCATCCATAAAGAGGAGAGAACATAAGGGCAATCCACAGAGATGAGAGAAACAGAAGATAATCTAGAGAGAAAATAGAACAGAAAGGGCAACCAGAAATATGAAGAGGACAGAAAACAAAATCAGAGAGAGAAGAGGAGAGAAGGGCACAGAGCGTGGAGAGTACAGAAGGGCAGGGCATGCAGAGAGAGATGATGACAGAAGGGCATCCAGACCGAGAGGAGAGGACAGAAGGGCATCCAGAGAGAGGAGAGGACTGAAGGG